>NW_025856899.1:0-5831 GCF_002878395.1 Capsicum annuum
CCTCAACAAGGATGGCAGCAGCACCATCAGTGGCTCCATGAGGAGAAAAGATCAAAATCATTAATGAGAGGTACGTTGGAGTCATAAATATTGATCTTTCCCTCCTCGAGTAGTATCTCAACAACCCGATAATGCATGCCGTTCACGCTAATAACTGCAAGAATCCTTTATGCCTCGGTCCAGCTCTTGTCGTGTGGATTTGGCCTGTCCCCTCTAACATATCTTAACATTTCTTCTTCATCCTAGATCAACATAGGAACTGGGAAATCAAGTCCCACTCCAAGGGCTGGTGCCTCTCCATTGAGTTGAATGTACCTATCCTTGAGCTTCTTGCAGAAGTCGAGGTCCATTATCCTATTGGCAGCGTCGTAAGTTTCTAGTTACGTTAATTGCATTTTCCTCATGAGGTAGAGAATTATGTCAACATGTTGTGAGATAAGAAGTCAATTTTTAAAGAAGTCTATTTTTAAATAGGTTAGTAATTGTAAAGATGCAACGGATGGTCCATCTGTTGCATAGGGTTCTCTGAATCAATAATCCAACGCAACTTATGCAACATATGGATAGTAATTGTAAAGATGCAACGGATGGTCCATCTGTTGCATAGGGTTCTCTGAATCAATAATCCAATGCAACTTATGCAACAGATGGATAATAAGTTGCAACAGAACCACAACCAGTTGCACCAGTATACCCAGCTGTTGCAATAGATATGAAATCTATTGCGTAGATTCTTCTTCATGGGGTAGATTAGAAGGGCTAGGTTAGGAAAAGTAAACTTTCCTTATCCTCATACGGCATATGCATATCAGTCATAGTCTGGAAGTATTGGGGGGGGAAAACGGAGGCCTGGGGTAATTTGGTGCGCCTGGCTTGGCATTCTTGGCCTGTCGCAGATCCCTCTTCTCTTCGGCACCAAGTTTCGCATATGTGTCCACCTTTTTGACTGGCCCCTGAACTTCAACAACTTTTAGAGAGGGAGGAATTGCAATTTCTTTTGATTTTCCAGCGGAGAGTACGTCTCTAATTGCTCTTTTCTTTCTCCTAACCAACGTTGTAGAAGTGTGTGGCTCCCTCACCTTCTTGTATAGTATGACACACCTCTTGGTTTTGAATTCCTCGATAGCTTTAGAGATATCCTCTACTTTTTCAAAGAGTTTATCCTATCTGTCTTTGCACTCATCGCATTCGCAATGAGAACACGAGGGTGAAGAGGGGTAAGAGGGTCATGTGTAAGGGCGAAAAGGGGTGTTTCCAAACATATTTATTCTTTGGTAGCAGCATCAGCATGCCTACCACCAACACCAACAACTCCACCAGAAGAAGCACTCGGATCTACCTTAGTAAAAGGTTGGTCATGAAGAGCCTCAACATTACGCTGACCTTGCCTAACTACTCTTCTTATGGCTGTTGCTCCAGCCAATTCCTTTTTATTAACTCCACCGTTGGGTCTGCAATAGTATCAACATGACCAAGAGTAATATAAGAAGTCATCACCTACTCCTCCTCAGTAGACACAATCCATGGATGCATAACCTATAAAAAAGAAAAAAAAGACAGATGCATTTAAATCATATAATATAATAATTTTCACAGTTGGGATACATTTTAAAAAAAACCCATATGTTGCATAGTTTGCAGTATATGGTTAAAATCTATTTGAGTCTGGTTCAGAGAAACAGAGCAACATATGGATAATCTGATGCAAAATATCAATCATCTGTTACAATAGCTGCACAAGACGGGTAATCTGTTATGCAACAGATGAACGATATGTTATCAGATTAAACATCTATTGCATAATTTGCAGTAGATGGTTAATCTTTTAGGAGTCGGGTTCAGAGAACCAAAGCTACAGATGGGTGATCTGATGCAAGATACACCCCATCGCCACAGATGTCCCATTTGGTGCATGAGCAGATATAACATCTGTTCAATATCTTTCTTATCTTTGAGTAGAATTATTTTACTTGAAAAAGACGTACTACATCATCTGGAGGGTTAAAGAGATAAGCCTCCTTAATATTGGTGCTGCTCTTTGCAGCCAACCACCTAAACATCCTTGGATGAGAAACCTCATTCGGGTAATCCATTAACTGCTTTAGGAGGGGAGGAATGGCTTCAAATGCCCAAGACTAAAAAGTGTAAATAGGAAGCAAGAAAAAAAATCATAATAACTATATCCACTATAAATTAATGGATGAGTAAAGTTAGTGATTAATTTTACCATGAAAGCCAAATGAAAGCTGTATAATGTGGTCCTCTTTCTCTTTCTGACTCTCCAATTCCTCCTCTTTCTCACTTTCATTTTCTTCATCACCATCTATGGACCCTTGTCCACCTCCCTCAATGTTGTTTTCATATCTCTCCTCAGCTTCACTTTTCCCTGACTGAGATTGTTCAGGAAGCTCCTCTGAATCCCTCTGTACTATAGCCTTTTTTTTGAGTGGTTAGACGTTGATTCACTTTCACTTTATTTTCTTTTGGGAGACATGTTTTACCTACAAACAAAGAAAAAAAAAATTACATTACAATTGATGTATTCATAGATTTTAAAAAATACATTACAAACACCACGAATACTGATACACCAACAGCCACCACCACAAACACCACCAACCAATGCCAACAAACAAATAAACACCACAAATACTGACACCACCACAACATCACCAACCAATACCACCATCGATGCCCCCATGATGACCACAAACACTACCACCACTAACACCAACACCATCCAACTATACCACGACAGTCAATGGAACACTACGACGGAAACTAGGGATTTCTCGAGTTCTTCCTACGATTTTACCATCAAAACACAAAATTGTAAACACATTCTGAAAGATAATACAACTAAAAATTTTATTTTTCATCATTAACTCAAAAGCCCTTATTTTTTAGAAAAAAACAAATATAGAGATATTCTCGAACTCTGTTGCCTATGAAGACAAAGAAAATAACTGATACAAGCAAGAATGATGTTGAAAATAACACCTATGTGGTCGAAAATGAGAAGAAAAGTGATCTGTTGTGGAGGATTGAGCAAATTTATTGAGTAGTTGTTGTCTGTACTGTATTGTTGAGTGAGAATGAGAGAGAAAGAGCCAGACCTCGAGATTTGAAATGATGAAACGTTTTGTATGGATTGATTTGTATTTTGGAAAAGAATGACACATAGTTTTAAAAATGTTAATTTGGTCCAAAATGATCTTAATTATTTTTAAAATCATAAAATATATGCGTAATTTTTAAAATCATATAAAAACAATTGAAGTTGTAGTTGACCGAGTACTCTAGGAGGTGACCCTGTGAAAACTCAGCCCTGATCCTAGATTAATCAATCTAGGAGTCTAACATATGAACTCAATTGAAATTGGAAAAAACAAATGTTCAACATGTTGCATCAGATTTCTCATCTATTGTAAATTATCAATCAGATTAGGTAACAACAGATTATGAATTTGATGTAAATTATCAAACAGATTAAGTCATATATTATGATAGATTACCCATCTATTGTAAATTATCAAATAGATTGTCATATGTCGCAACAGATTACCCATATGTTTTAAATTATCAAATAGGCACTGCCATCTATTGTGGTTGACCCTATGAGAACTCACCTGTAGTCCTAAATTAATCGATAGTTTACCCTATGATAACTCACCCCTAGTCCTAGATTACACAATCAAGGTATTAGTACCCTAGTCCTAGATTAATCAATTAAGGTATTAGTCTAACATATGAGGAAGTAAGAATCGGTTCGGCTCAGAATGATCGATCGTCGACTCTGGTCGGGAGGAACACAGTACCGTTTCATCATGCAATTGATAAAAGACTCAATTGAAGTTGTAGTTGACCCTATGAGAACTCACATTCAATTAAGGTATTAGTCTAACATATGAACTCAATTGAATTATATATAAACAAATGCTCAACCTGTTGCAACAGATGTCTTTTTTGTTGGATTAAATCAAATAGATTATGTAATCCTTTGCAACATATTACACATCTATTATAAACTATCAAATAGATTAAGTCATCTATTGCAACAGATTACCCATCTGTTGTAAATTATCAAATGGATTGAGTCGTATGTTGCAATAGATTACCCATCTATTGTAAATTATCAAATAGGCGCTGTCATCTATTGTAGTTGACATTATGAGAACTCACCCCTAGTCCTAGATTAATCAATTAAGGTATTAGTTGGACATATGAGATAGTAAGAATCGATTCGGCTCAGAGTGATCGATCAACGACTCTTGTTGGGAGGAACGCAGTCCCGTCTCATTATGCATTTGCCAAAAGACTCAATTGAAGTTGTAGTTGACCCTATGAGAACTCACCCCTAGTCCCAGATTATTCAATTAAGGTATTAGTTGAACATACGAGGTAGTAAGAATCGATCATCTCAGAGTGATCGATCGATGACTCTTGTCGGGAGGAATGCAGTACCATCTAAACACAACATTTTATCTTTTTGTTGTATTTCCAAAAGAAACAGATTGGTAATTTGTTGCAAAATATATTTCACCTGTCAGATAACTTACAACATATGGACAATCTGTTGCAACAGATGTATATATTAGTTTTCTTTTCCATCAGCTGTGGCGTCTATTGCAACTTGCTAATCATCTATTTATTCAATTTCATCGAGAGCAATAGATTTTTCTAAACACTTCTTGGCTAAACTCAATTTTTGCTCTTGGACTGCTTCTCTTTTTTTCTTTGCATCCTTCAAGCTGGCCTCCAAATTCAATTTTTTCCCTCCATACAATAGCAAAAATTTAGTTTGGTTGACGAATGCAAACAAAAAAAGAGAAGCAATCCAAGAGCAAAAATTGAATTTGGCCAAGAAGTGTTTAGAAAAATTGATTGCTCTCGATGAAATTGAATAAACAGATGATTGCTCTCGATGAAATTGAATAAACAGATGACTAGCAAGTTGCAACAGACACCACAACTAAAGGAAAAGCAAACTAATATATCCATCTGTTGCAATAGATTGTCCATATATTGTAAGTTATCTGGCAGGTGAAATATATTTTGCAACAGATTACCAATCTTTATCTTTCAAAAATACAACAAAAAGATAAAATGTTGTATTTAGATCCATTTATTTTTTAATTTACTTATTAATAAAGTCACCAGTATTATTTAAGTAACACATACAACACATAAATCTCGGATAGTTTCAGCAATATTGTATTAAATCCCGGATAGTTTGCTAATTATATTTTTTCCTGGAATTTCGAATTGTGTTACATATGTTAAGCAGTGATACATATAGCATATGTATCACTAGTAAATATGAATCCGGGATTTTATGTAATTTTATAGAACATTAAGTGATATTGTGTAATATGGTGTCTTAAATATGGGATTTGTGTAATTTTTCCTTTTAAGGGATATGAATAGTCGTGACTTTTTGTTTGACTAAGTCCAGTCCCTTCCAATTCCCAATCATTTTATAAATAGGTCCCTCCGACGTCCTCACTCACTCTCACTCACTCTCGTTCATTCTACTATACTTACAATACTAATATGTTAGATCCAGCTTCGTACAAGAAGGTTCATGTCGAGTCCTTGCAGGAATTTCAAAGGTAGTTTGATGAACTCCAGAGGGATTTGGCCGACTTCCGAGCAAGGCTGAGGAGGGCCCTGCTGCTGCCGGATGAAAATTGTCAGGTTGATAATAACAATAATAATAATTAGGTTATGTTTTTTCTATCTTTTAGCGTATGTATTTCCCATTTTTATATCCGATCTACCTATAAGGGATTCAAAAAAAACCATGTATATGTTTGATTTGGTTTGGTTTG
>NW_025856900.1:0-1198 GCF_002878395.1 Capsicum annuum
AGAGGCGTCAGACCTTGGCATGAGACTTGATTTCCTAGTTCCTACATTGGTCTTGGATGAAGAAGAAGAAACGTTAAGATATGTTAGAGGGGATAGGCCAAATTCATACGGCAAGAGCTGGACCGAGGCAAAAAGGATTCTTGCAGTCATTAGCGTGAACGACATGCATTATAGGGCTGTTAATATACTACTCTGGGAGGGAAAGATCAATGTTTATGACTCCAACGTACCTCTCATCGATGATTTCGATCTTTTTCTCCTCATGAAGCCACTGATGGTGTTGTTGTCCATCTTGTTGAGGGAGAGTAAACTGATGAATAATTTGTCAAAGGAAGTTTTGGTAAAGAAATCATGGGATTTTGAAGGTCGAAACAGGGGAATGATCCTTCCAAAAGATGATGTCGCTAAAGCGAGCGGCTCGCACGCTCTTGCACACATTGAATGTTTGCTGACCGGCACAGAAATGTCGAGCCAACAAATTTTCTGTGCTACAACGTTGTGGCAAACCTGCAAGAGGTCTGGGCTTATGGGGTACTAACTGGACGCTTGAAGCCTGTGTATATAGAAAAGCCTGTGAAATAGAAATTTTTAATTTCAAATCACCCTTCACTTTATTACATGTACATGTAGTGGCAATAATTTTTTTCTGATGAAAGTTGAGTTTTTTATAATGCAATAGATTAGATTATCAATCTGTTACAACAGTGGGAAGACCTGTTTGAATAATCTAATAATCTAAGTCTAATTTGTTGCAACAGTGGAAAGACCTTTTTGATAATTTCTATGAATAATCTAATAATCTAAGTCTAATATGTTGCAACAGTGGGAAGACCTATTTGATAATTTCTACAGATGTCCTAAATTTTACAACATATGCCTAAATTTTTTTGATATTTTCCAACAGGTACGCTTGAATATCCATGTGCTCGTCGACAACAAACTAGTAGCAAATACACACACCACCATGAAAATTTCAGAAATTAGGCTTCAATATCCATGTGCCCAACAACACCAAACTAGTAGCAATAACGACAACAATGTAGTATCTTCTTGCTCGATTTTGTTTCTCTTCAGAAGCCTTGACTTTGTTCAACAAACCCTAGATTACACGATTTGCTTGTCAAGGGTGTCATTCTTCATATCAATTAAAGTAATCGCATCCACCCAATTTCTATAAAAAAGAGAACACAATTACAAA
>NW_025856901.1:0-1049 GCF_002878395.1 Capsicum annuum
TTGGCTATAGAAAAATGGACCTCAACTTCTGCAAGAAGCTCAAGGATAGGTACGATCAACTCAATGGAGAGGCATCAGCCCTTGGCGTGGGACTTGATTTTCTAGTTCCTACGTTGGTCTTGGATGAAGAAGAAACATTAAGATATGTTGGGTACAGGGCAGATTCACACGGCAAAAGCTGGACCGAGGCAAAAAGGATTCTTGCAGTCATTAGCGTAAACGACATGCATTATCGAGATGTTGAGATACTACTCGAGGAGGAAAAGATCAATGTTTATGACTCTAACGTACCTCTCATCGATGATTTCGATATTTTTCTCCTCGTGGACCCATTGATGGTACTGTTGCCCATCTTGTTGAGGGAGAGTAAACTGATGAATCATTTGCCAAAGGAAGTGTTGATGAAGAAATCATGGAATTTTGAATGTTTGCTGATAGACACAGAAATAACGGAGCTAACGACTTTTCTATGCGACAATACTGTGGCAAACCTGCAAGAGGTCTGGGCTTATGGGGTACTAACTGGAGAACTGGACGCTTGAAGCCTGTGTATATAGAAGAGCCTGTGAAATAGAAATTTTTAATTTCAAGTCACCCTTCACTTTATTACATGTACATGTAGTGGTAATAATTTTTTTCTGATGAAAGTTGAGTTTTTTATAATGCAATCGATTAGATTGTAAATTTGTTGTAAAATATCTTTAATCCGTTCTGGCAGATAGTTTATCTGTTGCAATAGGTTGGTTATTTATTGCATTATGGCGATGTTATTTCTATGAATAATCTAATAATCTAAGTCTAATCTGTTGCAACAGTGGGAAGACCTATTTGATAATTTCTAACAGTTGACCTAAATTTTACAACATATGCCTAAATCTTATTGATACTTTCCAATAGTTACGCTTGAATATCCATGTGCTCGAAAACACCAAACCAGTAGCAAATATACACACCACCATGAAAATTTCAGCAATTAGGCTTGAATATCCATGTGCCCAACAACACCAAGCCAGTAGCAATAACGACAACAATGTAGTATCTTCTTGCTC
>NW_025856902.1:0-1604 GCF_002878395.1 Capsicum annuum
TATTGACTAAACCCACGGGATATCTGTCATCTCCCACCAGCAACAAATATCAAATATTAGGTAACATTGTCAACCAAGTTTAGGACGGATGGGAAGAATCTCCTAGTGTTTTTTTGTCTCTGCTGGAATTTGAACTTGAGCCATCAAGTTCTCAACCAACTTAATTCACCACTAGGCCCCAACCTTGGATGCAACTGGAAAATGGGAATTGGTACTGGGTGTTGTTGAGTCCCACATCTTGGTGTTAGAGTTAGGACCATCTCAATCATTATTAACCCGATGTGGAGCGCCCATCTTATTATGTCTATGTAAGAGTTAATGATTTCAGAATCGTAAACTTAATGATTTTCACATACAATTCTATTATCAATAAGTCAGTGAAGAAACAAATCCGAAGCTGCCATAGCTTTCTTTTTGACGTGAATTAAGTGGATGTACTTGATTTATATCTTGAGAAAAACAATTTTTCTCCCTTTTTCTTAGTGTGTTCTTTCAGAACAAATATAGATGGAGTTCCTCTATTCTTCTTAAAGGCAGAAAGAGAACCAACATTTAATTAACACGTCACTCCCACTCTCCATCAAATTGGGGTAGTGGGAAGCTGTTAGCACACCCTTTTACTCTATCAACAGTTTACTGTTGGAATATTAAATCAAAAGGTAGATTATTTTAGCAACTATTAGTTATGTTATTTCTATTTTTATTAGGCAGTTATTACTATGACTTATCTATTAATTATGTTGTTTTTAATTTTCTGTAGATAGCAATAAGGAGGTTGTTCCTCCACTTTCTCATTTCAGTACTTGTAGGAAGTTATTTCCTTGTTACTTGGGGTGGTGGTTCATCCACCAATTCTATTTACATTTATTTGACTTTAATGTAAAGGTAACCAGATAATATTTTAGTTTTTGAGTACTTGAACACAAGAGATTGCAGGTTCTCTCTCAGTGAACCAACGCCATAGGTCCTAGAAAGAAAATATTAGATTTAGTCTTCCAACGTCCCATAACTAGATCCATATCTGGAACTGTAACAATTTGGTATCAGATTCGGGAGTTATGGGAGATAAAATTCAACATCAATTGGCATAATTGGTAAACTTGTTCCAAGAATAACGTGCTGCAATTTAGCCCGACAAGAAGCAATAAATGCTCGCTTGGAATTCTTAATCATCTGAACATTAAGTTAGAATCGAAGTTGGATGGGTAAAGCTAGGGTGGCGAGAGGGTCAAGATATGAAGGAGGAAGTTCCATCATTTCTCGACATACAAAGTTGGATTTCTCATGATTTAATGGCATGAGGACCCTTTGGGATGGTTGAACAGATGTGGGCACTTTTTTTGACACCTACAAACTCTAGAAGAAGTAAAGGTTGAACTTGCTTCTTTTCATTTGGCAGGGAGTGCACAACTTTTGTTTCTTCAACTAGAAACAGATATGCGTCAACTGTCTTGGAATAAATGCAAATGCCATTGTAACCTTCGTTTTGGGCCATCAATCAAAAGTCAGAAGTTGTGCGAATTGGCAAGGTTGCACCAGATTGGGCCTGTGGCAGATTACTGAGAAAAGTTTGAGCAGCTAGTTTCATGGCTGGTACACTCACA
>NW_025856903.1:0-1053 GCF_002878395.1 Capsicum annuum
TAGCACATAAATATCCAGACCATTTATGCTCAAAATGTTATGGAGAAGATAACTTTATACTGGAGGTTTAGTTACAATGAAGAAGAAGGCAAGAGTTAATGAAAACTAATACAAATGGACCAATTACAAGAAAGAAAGAGACAACAAACGAAGAAAAATCAGCCAAGATAAAGATGAAGAAAAGAAAGCAAAACAAGATATTAAAGTTAAAAGTGACATATGAAGGAATAAGATAACTTTTCTATGTAAATTATTATGAATATTTGATTTTTTAGGCCTATTAAATAGCCTTTTTTACCCTTTTGTCTTTTTAGATTAGCTTTGAGACTTTTTTTTACCTTAAGTCTTTTTCTACTTTTGTAAAATTTGACAAATGTAAAGTAGGGATAGAAAAAATTGCTTTTTGTAAAGCTATTTTAGGACAGGTGTGAAGATGTAAATAGTTTATGCGGTTTCTGTAGATTATAAATAGGCAAGTTATTTGCCAAGATAAAGTAAGACTTTCATATGTTGAAAGCAAGCCTTCTCTCTTGTACACAGAAAAGTTTGAATATTTAATAAAATTTGATATATTTCTAAGGAAAAGCTATGGATTAACAAAACAAAGATTTATCAAATCTACCAGAACAGGTATTTTCATTTATAATTATGTATAGTTAAATTCATAAATTCCTGGCAATCATGATATAATAAAATAAGCTCATGTTAGTTACTTTATAGTAGAATTATTCAAAAAATAGCATGTTAAGAAGTTTATTAGCAAAGTGGAAACGGAGAAAAATTCCCAAGAATTATGCCATCCTAAAGGTGAAACCAGTAAGGCAACGAAGCCTTGATAGCGGAGTAACCAGAGTAGAGGCGCTGTTTAGGAAAAAAGTATCCAGATTACTATGCTAATAGTGACCGAAGAATATGTTATTTAAGAATAATCTAGTATATAGTGATCTAAGATGATCATATTTTGTTATGTATATGGTTGAAAGGAATATTTTGAAAATAACATTAGATGAAATAAAATAACTACCTACTTATCTGATTGGATGATAGATAAAT
>NW_025856904.1:0-1347 GCF_002878395.1 Capsicum annuum
TAATTTGCGTGGATAACTAGTAGATAACTAGTACTTACTAGTTTTATTATTTTAATTGAAATGCTATGTTATAATATTCCTTAGTTTTTTATTTTAACCTTATTAATTCTTCTATATTATTTTTAAGGTATTCTATATGTTCCATATTTCTAGTTTTTAGATAGTCAAGTAGATTCTCTTTCATAAGTATTTCTGTTAATCTTATTTCCTACATATCTTTTCTCCAATATTCTAAGTATTCGTAGTTTATCAGTTTATCCTAAAGTAGTTGTAATACTGCAAATTTCTTTGTAATAATTTATTCTAATTGTACTGTATCTGATATTGAATTCTAGGTTATCTATTGTCTTTAATTCTATGTATAAATCATATTCTAAACTATCTTTTAACTCTGGTTATTTTATGATTTTATCTATCCAAATTAATCTTTCTTTTAATTGCTTTCTTCCTCTGCTAAGCTGGTTTCTATAATTAATTTCTTCGTATAGCCAACTTTATTTTTCTCTAACTCTTTTATCACGGCCTTCTTGCCTCACCAGTTTCACCTTTAAGATGGCATAGTCCTAGGGATTTTTCTCCTTTTCCTCTTTGCTAATAAACTTTGTAACATATTATTCTTCGAATAATTCTACTATATAGTAACTAACATGAACTTATTTTATCATATTATGATTGTTAGGAATTTATGAATTTAGCTATTCATAATTATAAATGAATATACCTGTTCTGGTAGATTTTATAATTTTGGGCTTTGTTCATCCATAGCTTTTCCTTAGAAATATATCTTCTTTTATTAAATATTCAAAAGTATTTGTGTACAAGAGGAGGCTTGCTTCAACTCATGAAGTCTTGCCTTTAACTTAGCCGGATGGCTTACATATTTATAAGAGGAAAACAACTATTCTTACTTTACACGTTCTACATGTAAACTACATATCTTTACGAAAAAGTCTTCCTTTTCAAAAGTAGAAAAGGACTAGACTTAAGCTAAAGTAGACTAGACTAGACTTAAAGTATAAGAAGACAAAACTTTAATAATGGCATTTTTCCAAAAAATTCTAACCTAATAAAGCTACACAATATCTTTACATAAAGTAAAGTCAAGAAAACTATTCACATGTTGATTTCTATCTTGTCTTCTTTGTCTTTATTTTTTCATTATTGCTCCGTTGCTTTCTATCTTCTTTCTATCTTCCAGGTGGCGTTCTTATCTTCTTTTATTCTAGTTGAACTTCCAGGATAATATTATCTTCTCCATTATATCTCGAACATAAATGGTCTGGATATTTGTGTCCAATTAACTTTCAATATCTTGTTAATAATTCTTCTGAAATAAATCCCTTCCTA
>NW_025856905.1:0-2278 GCF_002878395.1 Capsicum annuum
ATAAAACCTGGAGGAAAAAGAATGTCAATAGAAGAACCCATTAGATTACAAGAAGGAAGTAATAAAGGAAAAATTTTAAACTTGCCAACCCAAGACCCTTCAGGCATGAAATCATGTAATAGACATATGGAAAAATGTAGTTGTAGCAGACTACATACAACATATATAGGGTAATCAAGAACCAGATGCAGAAATTATGTATAGATATTTAGAAACATTTCTAGGAGAAAGTACTAAAGCACTTTGGGAAGCTATAAAATAATATTCCCACAAGACTTTCAACAATTAGTAGAATTAGGCTCAAATCCATACAATTTTATAAATAAAGTACATACTCTACTAACAGGCCAAGATTCCAATAGTGGATTAGTAGTATTACAACAAAGAGTTTAATAAATTTAGAAAAATTAAGTATTAATCATTGGTCAAGAATTAAAGAATTTTTAAATGATTACTTTAGTTATTGTACATTTAGTGGAAACTCATTTGATCAGACTCTAGGAGCTAGATTATTTAATAAATTACCAGGAGCTTTAGGAAGAGAGATAGAAGAAAAATAATCTAAAAGAGAAGGAGTAATACAAAATCCAAACAACCCATGGTCAATAGGACAAAGAATACAACACGTAATGGATATATTATAAGAAAAATGTACAAATATACAGATACAAAATCAATTAAAAAGAAGTGATACATATTTTTGTAAGACCATATATACGACTCAACATTATGACCAAGATTATAAAAAGAAAAAATATAAAAAAGACTATCGACCTAAGAAAAAATATTACTTGAGGAGATCAAATGCGAGAAAACCATACTTAGATAAGAATAAACATGTGAGAAAATATAACATTGGTAGAACCTATAAGAATAAATTAGAATGTTTTACTTGCGGAAGTATAGAGCATTTAGCAAATACTTGTCCAAAAAGAAATAATAATAGATCTAGAAATACACAATTAAATGAGGATGTGAATGAGAATTTGATAAATGTAGATGAATATATGTCAGATAATGAAAGCATATACTCTATCAGAAGTATGGAAGTTTTTGAAGAAGAAAAGGATAAATCTGATTCTTCAGACTCTGGAGAAGACGAATTTATAAATGAAATAGGACTAGAAAGAACAAACACAGACTATCACTTAGTCAATAACACAGACTATCACTTAGTCACAGACTATTATGATTTAGTAAATCTGATAGGAGAATGTGAACATAAATTTGAAGAAGGAAAAGGATTAGACAGTAATCAATGTTGTTTTTGTAAATGGTTTCCAAGTAAAAACAAAAGGGGAAAATGTAGGAAATGTTACAAGGAAGCATGCATAAAAATAATAAATAGAAGGAACCAATAACCAGAACAACAGAAGATAGAATATTAGAATCAGAAGAAAGACTAAAAAGACTAGAGATAAGAATATATAGTAAAGATATAATTAAGGAAGAAGACTTAGTAGAGGTAGAATTATTAAATACATCTGTTGAAAATAATAAAGTTAAAAAGTCAATGAATGTACCATTTGAAGGAATGGTATGTAATGAAGAAAAGAAAATTAGTACAGTCAAGGTTTTAGTGAGAATAAAAATTCAAGACCATGAGTTCGAGACTTTAGCTATAGTTGATTCAGGATGTACAAGGAGCATTTTAAATAGTAGAATTTTACCAGCAAAATTAATTAAAAAATTGCCAAAACCTCAAGAATCCATGCAAATGGAAGGAACATATAATACCTATACAGACTATATACCAAAAGAAAAAATAAGTTTTATTAATACTTGTAAAAAATTCTACCAACCATCATATACACTTAGTGAAATACTAGTTAATGATTTAAACATAAAAGCAAACTTTGTGTTAGAATTAGATTTTATGGTACAAAATAATGGAGGATGTCTAGTTACAAAAAATTGGGTAATATTCGCCAGTAATATCACTCACTCACCAGTACAGACACAATCTACTTTAACTAAATATTGCCTTCTTAAGGATAAGCCAGGGGAAAGCTTAGATAACCAAATAAAACCCAAAATATCACTAGAATGTGATAAAGGAGAAAATTGTACATGTATTGATAATAAAAAGGCAACAATGTATGAAGAATTACAAGATTTATTAGTTGTAGAAGAAATAGAAAAAGACTATACTTTAATAGAAATGGATACAGAATTATACAATTTTAAGAAAGGTATACAGCAGATAGGAGTAATAAAAGATCAAAAAGACATAAAAAATAATACAAATCCTAGATAAGCTAGAAATAATTGGAGAAAA
>NW_025856906.1:0-1692 GCF_002878395.1 Capsicum annuum
ATGTATGTATTAGCTCAATAACAAACCGAACTCGAAATTCCCAACCACCATCCATCCATGGCTGAAACCGAAACCGGAGCTCCACAGACCCACCAAGCCGCAATACCTTCCTTTAGCATTTGGCCACCGTCACAGCGAACTCGCGACGCCGTTATTCACCGTCTAATCGAGACACTATCTTCTCCTTCTATACTCTCCAAACGTTACGGCACCGTTTCCGTTGAAGATGCTTCCGATATCGCTAGACGTATTGAGGAAGAAGCATTCAATTCTTCTGGATCTTCTTCTTCATCCAATGACGACGGAATCGAGATCCTTCAAGTATTCTTTTTTATTACCAGTTTATTATTTCAAAATGTCGATTTTTTTTGTTTTCAAAAATGTTGTGATCGAGGAAAATTAAGTGAATGGAGTAATCATTTGATAAATCAAACACGTATTTATCAGTTGATTTATCGAATGACACATTTCATTTTATACTGTGATGAAGAAATCATAAATTAAAAGATGAATTTACTATTTTATAATGAAAATTACGTTTAGTGTATACTATTAATTGTAGGGGTAAAATGGAAAGATTTTGATTAATTTTATTCTGATTTAGTAAGTGATTAGCTAATATGGGGACATTTATTTTTAGCAAGATATTCAAGTAAAATGGGACGGAGGGAATAGTTATTACATAGAAAGTCACTTTCTTTATTGAAAAAGTAGGAATTTCCGAAGAATGTCACTTTCTTTATTGAAAAAGTAGGAATTCCGAAGAAATGTGACTTTGTGAGATAATTAATAGTATTAGTTCAGTGGCATCTGATAAATCAAATCCCTTATTTGGTTATCAATTTTGAAATTGAAATTTGATACTTGAAAATCTTTTCGAATTTTTGAAGTTATGTTTTGATATGCATTTTGCTTGGAAAAAATTGAACTTTTGCGAGTGAAAGTGTAATTGATCCCGAAATTTGATCTTAAATCTATGGCCGAACAGATGTTTGAAAACTAGTTTTCAAAATTTGATTGGAAGTCTATGCCAAATGCTAGCTCTATGTGCTCAATATCTAAGGATTTTAGTATTGAGCTCCTTGGTTTTTAAAGTTGCAGATTCAAACCTTTTTATTTGTTGCAATTTTAGTGAATTTTTATACATGAACTTATGCTGGAGTTATAAGTATTAGGTTCAGATGCATTTGCATGTCTTAACTTGTTGTACTTCTAACATTACGGATTCAAACCTCTTATTTGTTGCAATTTTAGTGAGTTTTTATGTATAAAATTATGCTCCCAGGTTAAAAGTATTAGGTTCAATTAACCCGAGTGTCCTGTTTCTAGTATTTAGCTCATTAGACTTTTAAAATTGCGGATTCAAACCTCAGCAAGTTCTAGTGACTTTTTACCCATGAACTTATGCTTCGAGTTAAAGGATACTGTGTTCAGAGGAATTCGGTGTCTGAATGTTGCATACGCCCACTGTGTATGCATATGCACAAGGTAATTAAAAAAAGGGTAGATCTAGTAAGGGGAACCGGCCATAAGTTTACTCTGTTCAGGTATATAGCCCTTCACAGGGGTTTAATGGAACCCTATACAGATATAAATAGAATAAATTGCACATTATTTGAACCTATGAACTCGAAATACTAGTGAATGTGTATTTGTTTATATAAATAGAATAAATTGCACATTGTTTGGACC
>NW_025856907.1:0-1014 GCF_002878395.1 Capsicum annuum
CTTGTGTTCTTTGGTCTTTCAAGATTCACAAATATCATCAAAAACTTAATCTAAAAACCCTAAAATGTTCCTTTTATAACTATTACAAAATATAAGTTAAAATGACCAAAAGACCCTTCAAAGAGTGGGCACCCATCTAGTGTAATTTATGGGCTGATTTAGGTGCATTTTGTGCCTCTTTTACACTTCAATTGCACACTCCAAAGCTCGGGTCCAACACGCACTCTCCTAAGTCCATATCCAAGATTATTCCCGTATCAAAATTTATCCCAACAGTTGATTCATTGTTGCAACAGAAATATAATCTGTTTGGGATAATTTAAAATGGGAGAAAGACCTGTTTGATTTGCTAGAAGAGATGAGTTATCCTTTTCCATTTTGTTATATCTCTGTGATTAGAATTGACCAATTCTGGCTTTCCAGGTGGATGTAGAAGAAGCTACTGCTGAACAACATTGACAATATGCTACTCTTTTTATGGAAATACGGAGAATAGAAAGTGCAGAAACTATACGTAAGCGACAATAAAGATCCACGACGAGCAAAGCTGAATTCCATAACACCGGATGAGGAACAACTTTCCCATACTGAGTAGATCTTTATAGCTTGAGCTTGTTAAATCAAACCAATCTTTGGCAGTATACTTAAATTGTTGTTGATGTATTTGTTGAGATCTGTACCCATAACAATTTTTTTACATTTCATTTATTCGTTGACTTATTTCGGCTAATTTATGAAGGATTTGATTTATTTTATTTTGTCTACGAATTTTATTATTCCTTAGATTTGAACTTATTAATTGAAAAGGAATAATATATTCAAATATTGCAACAGATAATGTATCTGTTACAATAGACAACACATCTATTGGAAAAATCGAATAGATTTAGATATATGTTGCAACAGGTAGGTGATCTATTGGAATTTATCAAACAGATCTTCCCACTGTTGCAACAGATGGACTTTAGATAAAAACATCAAGATAATGCAACAGATGGACAACCTATTGCAACA
>NW_025856908.1:0-1324 GCF_002878395.1 Capsicum annuum
TTACTAGGTATTATACTTTTATCTAGAGTATTTACTTCTGTATTTATTAGTTCTAGATTTTCTTTGTTAATTACTTCTTGTTATTCATTAATTTCTAGTTTTCCTATTCCTATGTTTTCTAAAATTTCTGTATATGTTTCACTATCTTCTGAATCATAATTATTTGTTTCTTCAGCATCTATTGTATTTATTTCTAATTCACTGGTTTCTAATTCTTTATTTTTCATTTCTAATTTTTTTTTGAATTATTTTATCTCAATTAATAATTTTTGTTCTTTATCTTTTTCTTCTTTTTCTTTCTGTCTTTTTTCATACAAATATTTTAGCATTTGTAGTTCTTTTTCTAATTCATCAATCTTACCATTTTTAGTTTCTTTTATTTTTTGTATTTCTTCTGTGGTCTGTTATTTTATTTTATCTATTTTCTTTTTTCTGTCTATTTCTTCGTTTTATCTTTCTATTCTTACCTCGGCTACAACTTATCTTCTAATATTAATTCTTTTTTTTTCTAACATTAAATATAAGTGTTCACCTATTTTCTTATATCTTCTTCCTAAATTAAAAAATACTATTTTTATTTTTAATTCTTCGTGATTTTCATATATTTTTTCATTTATTATAAATTCTTCTTTGTTCATTTTATTATCAGATCTTAATACACTGCGTACATCTTAACCCCCCCCCTCAGACCCCACTAGGTGGGAATACACTGGGTTTGTTGTTGTTGTTGTTGTTGTTGTTGTTGTTGTTCATTTTATTTAAACATATATAGGTTATGTTGATATATATATACATATATTTTATTTTATCTATTTTCTTTTTTCTGTCTATTTCTTCGTTTTATCTTTCTATTCTTACCCCGGCTGCAACTTATCTTCTAATATTAATTTTTTTTTTCTAACATTAAATATAAGTGTTCACCTATTTTCTTATATCTTCTTCCTAAATTAGAAAATACTATTTTTATTTTTAATTCTTCGTGATTTTCATATATTTTTTCATTTATTATAAATTCTTCTTTGTTCATTTTATTATCAGATCTTAATACACTGCGTACATCTTAACCCCCCCCCTCAGACCCCACTAGGTGGGAATACACTGGGTTTGTTGTTGTTGTTGTTGTTGTTGTTGTTGTTGTTCATTTTATTTAAACATATATAGGTTATGTTGATATATATATATATATATATATATTTTATTTTATCTATTTCCTTTTTTCTGTCTATTTCTTCGTTTTATCTTTCTATTCTTACCTCGGCTGCAACTTATCTTCTAATATTAATTCTTTTTTTTCTAACATTAAATATAAGTGTTCACCTATTTT
>NW_025856909.1:0-2561 GCF_002878395.1 Capsicum annuum
ATCTTCTAATTTTAATTCTTTCTTTTCTAACATTAAATATAAATGTTTACCTATTTTCTTATACTTTCTTCCTAAATTAGAAAATACTATTTTTATTTTTAATCCTTCATGGTTTTCATATATTTTTCATCTATTATAAATTCTTCTTTGTTCATTTTTTATTTAATTGTTAATAGATCATGTTGGTATGTATATTCTAGACTATCTATTGTTGATTCTAAATTTGATATTTTTTCTTTTTGTGCATTTATTAAGTTTTCACTAACTCCAGCAATTATGTTATATTGTAGTCTTGCTATCCTTATTTTTAATTCTTTATGTTTTTTAGATATTATTTACTTTAATTCTTTATATTTTGGTAATTTTTGTACGATATTCATCTAAATAATATTTTGGGGAATATCTAAATCTAGTTTTATCAGATAAGTCATTATTAATAAATTAATCAAATAAATCTAAATATATACTACTTTTGTAACTTTAAACAGCATAGGCTCTGATACCAATTGTAGGGGGTGCAGATAACTTGTCTGGTAAAATAGATCTATTATATACTACAATGGATCTATTTTTATTTGTGCGTGGATATTTCTTAACTTCTCTAAATATATTTTTTTATTTTGAGTTTATTTATGTTAGTTTTATCGATATTCATATATTGGGGGTGATTATATGGTAATTGAGAAACTATGGAAAGAAATAATATTATTAGAAAAACTTATGAAAGACAATCTAATTGGATATTTTGAAACAAAAGATATACAATAGTTAGAATACCTTCAAAATAATATAGAAGAATTACAAAAACTAAGAGAAAAAAATAAAGAATACTATAATAAAGCAGCAACAACAAACCCAGTGTATTCCCACATAGTGAGGTCTGGAGAGGGTAAGATGTATGCAGTCCATACCTCTTCCTCTAAAGAAGTAGAAAGGCTGTTTTCGATAGACCCTCGGCTCGAGACACGGAATACTAAACAAATTCATAGTAAAGCATGGAACAAGATGGCATAACATAAATACGACATCCACAAGTAATAGTAAACAGAGAAAAGTAAACAGATTTGTAATAAAGCATGAAACAATGTATCATAACGATAATAATACCCCCACCAAGTAATTCCCTACACTAGCGACCCAAACTGACCCTAGCCTTTTGCCCTAATTCGCGTCTTCCAGATCTTCCTATCTAGGTTCATGTCCTCAGTGAGCTGTAACTGTTCCATGTCCCGCCTAATCACCTCTCCCCAGTACTTCTTCGGCCTACCCCTACCCCGCCTAAAACCATCCAAAGCTAGCCTCTCATACCTACAAATCGGGGTATCCATGCCCCTCCTCATCACGTGTCCGAACCATCTCAATCGGACTTCCCGCATTTTATTTTCTACTAGAGTCACACCAACCTTCTCCCTGATAGTCTCATTCCGAACTCTATACCCCCTAATCAACCCACACATCCAATGCAACATACGCATTTTTGCCACCTTTATTTTTTGAATATGGGAGTTCTTAACTAACTAACACTCCACTCCATACAACATGGCCGGACGGACTGCCACCCTGTAGAATTTGCCTTTAAGCTTAGACGGTACCTTCTTATCACACAACACCCCCGAAGCGAGCTTCCACTTCATCCATCCCGCCCCAATACGGTGTGAGACATCCTCGTCAATCTCACCGTTACCCTGAATCACGGACCTGAGATACTTGAAACTATCCCTCTTACATACCACCTGTGATTCCAACTTCACTACCACCTCATTCTCCAGCCTCACGTCATTAAACTTGCATTCCAAATACTATAATAAAGCATTTAATCAATTACCATATAATCAACTAACATAATTAAACTCAAAATAACGATATGAATAACGATAAAACTAACATAAATAAACTCAAAATAAAAATAAAAATAAAAATATTTAGAGAAGTTAAGAAATATCCACGCACAAATAAAAATAAATCCATTGTAGTATATAATATATCTATTTTACCACACAAGTTATCCGCACCCCCCTACAATTGATATTAGAGCCTATGCTGTTTAAAGTTACGAAAGTAGTATATATTTAGATTTATTTGATTAATTTATTAATCATGACTTATCTGATAAAATTAGATTTAGATATTTCCCAAAATATTATTTAGATGAATAACGTACAAAAATTACCAAAATATAAAGAATTAAAGCAAATAATATCTAAAAAACATAAAGAATGAAAAATAAGGATATAAAGACTACAATATAACATAATTGCCGGAGTTAGTGAAACTCAATAAATGCTCAAAAAAAAAAAGAAATATCAAATTTAGAATCAACAATAGATAGTCTAGAATATACATACCAACATGATCTATTAACAATTAAATAAAAAATGATCAAAGAAGAATTCATAATAGATGAAGAAATATATGAAAACCATGAAGGACTAAAAATAAAAATAGTATTTTCTAATCTAGGAAGAAGGTATAAGAAAATAAGTGAACATTTATATTTAATGTTAGAAAAGGAAGAATTAAAATTAGAAGATAAATTGATAGCTATGGTAAGAATAGAAAAA
>NW_025856910.1:0-1285 GCF_002878395.1 Capsicum annuum
ATATCTTGTCATCTATATTAGAGAAGAGCGATCAATAGAAAGGCTGAGAGATTAAGCTCATTTGATTTGTGCACTAACTCGGTCAAATTTTTTTGATAGGGTAATGAGCCTGTAGTTACGTAACATTTGATAGGCTTGGTAAAGTCGGTTTAGATCACACGCTATGTAACTCCTTGCTTATTAATTTATCAAATTTGTTGATCAAGCTACATTGAGTAATGCTTGATAAAAGTGTGATGTTCAACGGTTGGGACCACATCTTCAGTGTGCATCAACACATTTTAACCTAAAACAAACACAGCGACCCTCCATGTATCCTTTAAGGCTTCTGAAGAAAGAATTTTGTAGGCCTTCTTTAATGCCACAACTTTGAAGGCGGTGTTCCTGATCGAGCTCACAAAAGATCAGGAACTCTTAATGATGGTGTAGACTTTCGCATGGTAGATATCTTGTCATCAGCTGAAATTCTTGTCGTAGAGAACGTCTTGAGAAGGCATGACTAGGAATCTCTCAATATCACTTAATATTGAGAGATTACTGTTGATGCCTTCTAAAGACTTGTACCCTGGCAAGCATTTCTGGCAACGGTGTAGACTTTTACATAGAAGATATCTTGCCATCTATATTGGAGAAGAGCGATCCATAGAAAGGCTGAGAGATTGAGCTCATTTGATTTGTACGCTAACTCGGTCAAATTTTTTTGATAGGATAATGAGCCTGGAGTTACGTAATGTTTGATAGGCTTGGTAGAGTCAGTTTAGATCACACGCTACGTAACTCCTTGCTTATTAATTTATCAAATTAGTTGAGCAAGCTGCATTGATCAACGCTCAAGAAAAGTGTGTTGTTCAACAATTGGGACCACATCTTCAGTGTGCATCAACACATTTTGACCTAAAACAAACACAGCGACCCTCCATGTATCCTTTAAGGCTTCTGAAGAAAGAATTTTGTAGGCCTTCTTCAATGCCACAACTTTGAAGGCGGTGTTCCTGATCGAGCTCACAAGAGATCAGGATCTCTTGATCAACTTCGAAGATGGCAACGACAAGCTTGAATACAGAATCAGCAAGCTGGAGGCAAGCTTGAAAATTATCGAAAATTCACAAACTAGAGCAAGCCTCTGATCTTCTCCAAGAAATGTTGAAAGCATTCTACGGCTATAAAACACAATCAATCTATAATATATTAAAAGTGTGAAGCCCCTTAGAAAAGTGAATTGAACTTTTTGCCCTTCACTAAAACTATTCGCTTTAGACAAAACCGTCTTTTACCCTTCTCCCTA
>NW_025856911.1:0-3017 GCF_002878395.1 Capsicum annuum
ACTTTCTCTTCAGAAGCTTTAAAGGATACATAGAGGGTCGTTGTGTTTGTTTTAGGTCAAAATGTGTTGATGTACGTTGAAGATGTGGTCCCAACAGTTGAACAACACACTTTTATCGAGCGTTGCTCCATGCATCTTGCTCAACTAATTTGATAAATTAGTAAGCATGGAGTTACGTAGAATGTGATTTAAACTGGATCGACCAAGCCTATCAAATGTTACGTAACTCCAAGCTCATTACCCTATCAAAACCATATGCCCGAGTTAGTGCACATAGGAAAAAGCCCAATCTGTCAGCCTTTCTACTGATCACTCTTCTCCAATATAGATGACAAGATATCTGCTATGCAAAAGTCTACACCATCGCCAAACATGATTGCCTGGGAACATGTCTGGCGATGGTTTAGACTTTTGCATAGCAGATATCTTGTCATCTATATTAGAGAAGAGCAATCAGCAAAAAGGCTGAGAGATTGAGCTCGTTTGATTTGTGCACTAACTCAGTCATATTTTTTGATAGAGTAATGAGCTTAGAATTACGTAATGTTTGATAGGCTTGGTAGAGCCAGTTTAGATCACACGCTACGTAACTCCATGCTTACTAATTTATCAAATTGGTTGAGCAAGATGCATGGAGCAATGCTAGATAAAAGTGTGTTGTTCAACTTTTGTGACCACATCTTCAACGTGCATCAACACATTTTGACCTAAAACAAACACAGAGACCCTCTATGTATCCTTTAAGGCTTCTGAAGAAAGTGTTCTGAAGGGCTTCTAGAATGCCACAACTTTGAAGGTAGTGTTCCTGATCGAGCTCATAAAAGATGAGGAACTCTTTTCCAACTTCGAAGAGGGCAACGACCAGCTTGAATACAGAATCAACAAGCTGGAGGCAAGCTTAAAAATTATCAGGATTCACATACTACAGCAAGCATCTGATCTTCTCCAAGGAATGTTGAAAGCATGTCAAGGCAACAAAACACAATCAATTATAACCATATTGCTAAGGAAGCAATGATACTCTATTTGCCTTTTAATCTCGTTTGTGGTTCCGATCAGGTCAACGACAGTGAACCTGATCGGAAACACAAACAAAAAGTCATGGGATGAAATTTAAAATTCAGAAATTTGCCGCCTTCATTTAGATTCCCTATTTTAACTGCAGTTGTTGTTGGTATAAGTTTTCTAGACTTGTTGTACATTATTTATACCCTCGATGCCCGTGAGGCTTCTTTGTTGGTCTTTTCCTATTTTCTATCTAGGTGATAATCCCGACCACGCAGCTTTCTAGCAAAGTGTCCATCTGCATCATTTTTCTTTCAGAGACACAACAGATGAAATTACATTACCGAATACACTTTCATATTTTCCCTTAATTCAGATCTTGCATCTGTTAAGATAATTCCACTGACCAGATTTGTTAAAAGTTACTTTCAACCATATGTCTCATATTCAATTAGCTCTCAGATGATATAGTCTTCCATCAACCATCCATTTTTCTTCAAAAGCATTCTCCTACCGCATATTCTGGCATAAAATCATCACCCCGAGCGAGCAACCCAACCATATAAATTTTGGCCAGGCCAATAAACATATTGGTTTTTCGTTCTTATTAGATACAGCTCTAAGCTTTGAAGGCCATCTAAGGGTCCAATGCACCCTAAAAGTTAGTCCAATCGCTATTGAATCTCTTTATAATGACACAAAAATTAGATCTCTTCACAATGCTTGACAAATAAACATGAGCAACAACCGACATTAAATCTTAACAGGCTATCAGAACCATATTCATGGTCCCTCAGCCTTATCAGTTTGGACCTACCAAACTTAACTGTAAAATTACAGACATCTTGTTTGAACGATCTATGACTAATCAGTAAAAACATCATTCACAAAATCAGTGCACTCTATCTGTGTGTCCACGATAACATTATCAGTAATACATACCTCCCACATATGAAGTGGTTCCATCTACAGGCAGCTTATTCCTCCGATCCCATCTTTACTGCAGCCTCTTGAGATAGTCCGTCAAAATTTGATCAACTGTCAGTTCCTTATATCTACAAAGAAAAGAAAAAAAATTGATGTCACGAAAAGAACATTGTTCATCGGTTGCAACAGATGTGGAGTCTGTTGCAACAGATGCGAAGTCTGTTGCAATATATTTGGAGTCTGTTGCAACAGATGTGGAGTCTGATGGAATACATCAAACCTTCCTTTCTGGTGGTTTTATTTGTTCCAACAATTTCTCCATCTATTGCAACATCAACAACAGCATAAACATCAACAAAAAAGAAATAACATTTGTTCCAACAACATCATCAACAACAAAGAAGCAATATCCTTTGTGCCAGAACCATCAATAACACCACAAGTTCCAACAGCACCAACCCCACCAACAACATCAATAACTGCATCAACAATAATGAAACAAACAAAATATATACAAAAAAAATGATACTGCCAACAAGGCTTTTAAACTTCTCCCCACAGATGACTTTTTTCTCATATTGTAATAAAAATTCTTGAATTGTTTATTCAACACTTACAAATTTCTTAAAAAAAAATAATAAATATGAAATGGGTAAATAGTAATTAAATAAAAAAACAAATGTAAATAACATGCAAAGAAGAAGAATGAAAGAGCAATAATGAACCATACCTTAATATCAAAAAGGGAATCAAAACAAAAATTTAAGTCGAGGAAAGATATGGATAGGTTTAGATCCAAAAATATCTTTATGAGAAGAGAAGAGAAAAGAGAGAAAAAAGGCTATGACCCTAAAGAGGAGAGAGAAAAAGATGAGAGTTGAATAAAATAAACTGCAGCTGAAGGAAAAGATGAGATAATTTCTATAGATGTATTGTGTACGTAGACGTGGTGATTTTTAATATTCATTAATTAATATTCATTAATTTCATTAATAATTTGAGGGGCACGAGGAAGACTAAGACTAGTGACATTGAAAAGACAAGACAAGACTGCTCAATGAACTCACTTTTGAGTTATCCAAGAA
>NW_025856911.1:3117-4596 GCF_002878395.1 Capsicum annuum
TGAGATAATTTCTATAGATGTATTGTGTACGTAGACGTGGTGATTTTTAATATTCATTAATTAATATTCATTAATTTCATTAATAATTTGAGGGGCACGAGGAAGACTAAGACTAGTGACATTGAAAAGACAAGACAAGACTGCTCAATGAACTCACTTTTGAGATATCTAAGAAACATTTTTTGCCGCCTTTAGTAGTAAGTACTACAACTTGATATTATCTACTCTGACCAGAAGCTTTTTGCTTTAAAATTAAAAGAGATAAAAATATTTTCAAATAGATATGTCATCTGTTGCAACATATATAAATATTTGTTTAGAAATCTGAACAGCTCAGTCATCTTTTACAATAGATATAAATATCTATTTAAAAATCCCAAAAGCTCAGTCATCTGTGACAACAGATGAAAATGTTTATCTGATAATGAATAAAATCAGATATGTCATCTATTACAAAAAATATAAATATTTTTTTGAAAATTTCCAACAGTTCGGTCATCTGTCACAACAGATACAAATGTCTATTTGATAATTAAATCAGATATGTTATCTGTTGCAACATATATGTACCTGTTTGAAAATTTTTAATAGCTTAGTCGTTTGTTGCAACAGATTTCATAGCAATTGATTTAGGTGGAACTAGGGATTAATGAATAAGCTTGCAGGGTCAACTAAAAATCCAATCGAGTCTTTGTAATTGCATGACATTGGTATTGCATTCATACCGACCTGAATCGTCGATCGATCACTCTGAGTTGAAATGAGTTCTCATCAACTCAATGTTAGGATAGTGATAGTACCTAAGTTAATTTAGGTGGAACTAGGGATGAATGAGTAAGCTCGCAGGGTCAACTATAAATCTAATCGAGTCTCTGCAATTGTATAGCATTGGTATTGTGTTCATCCCAACCCGATTCGTCGATCGATCACTCTGAATTGAAATGAGTTCTCTTCAACTCAATATTAGGATAGTGATAGTACCTAAGTTAATTTAGGTGGAACTAGGGGTGAATGAGTGAGCTCGCAGGGTCAACTACAAATCCAATTGAG
This sequence comes from Capsicum annuum, assembly GCF_002878395.1. Classification (NCBI taxonomy): domain Eukaryota; kingdom Viridiplantae; phylum Streptophyta; class Magnoliopsida; order Solanales; family Solanaceae; genus Capsicum; species Capsicum annuum. The sequence continues at coordinate 4,168 of NW_025856911.1, forward strand.
CCTTTGCAATTGCATGGCGTTGGTATTGCGTTCATCCCGACCCGAATCGTCGATCGATCACTCTGAGTTGAAATGAGTTCTCACCAACTCAATGTTAGGATAGTGATAGTACCTAAGTTGATTTAGGTGGAACTAGGGATGAATGAGTGAACTCACAGGGTCAACTACAAATCTAATTGAGTCTTTGCAATTGCATGGTGTTGGTATTGCGTTTATCCCAACCCGAGTCATCGATCGATCACTCTGAGTTGAAATGAGTTCCCATCAACTCAATGTTAGGATAGTGATAGTACCTAAGTTGATTTAGGTGGAACTCGGGATGAACGCAATACCAATGCCATGCAATTGCAAAGACTCGATTGGATTTGTAGTTAACCCTGCGGGCTCACTCATTCATCCCTAGTTCCACCTAAATCAACTTAGGTACTA
>NW_025856912.1:0-1292 GCF_002878395.1 Capsicum annuum
ATTAATCATTCATTGCAACAGATAATTAGTCTGATGCAACAGATAAACATTCTGATGCAATAGATAATTAGTCTTATGCAATAAATAAACATCCTGATACAACAGATAATACGTCTGATGCAATAGATAATACGATGATGCAACAGAGAAACTATCTGATGCAACAGATAAATCTTCTGATGCAACAGATTACTCATTTGATGCACTAGATGATTGATCTATTTAAATTGTAGGCACTTATGCTGGATTTATAATTGGGGTTCTATCCATTGTTGGAAAAACAGAAGTGTACCCAGATAACAAATATGAATAAAAATCATAATTTTACTTACCAAAGTCACCTATGAAGTAATGCTAAAGTGGAAAGTGATGTAGTAAATAAAATTTGACCTAAGAAATTGGTCAGATCGCAGCAGTAGCGTTGCACCAACAACAACAACAAACGGTCGACAAAAAGAAGATGAAGATAATAATGAAGTAGAAGATGATGATAATGAAGTAGAAGATGATGATAATAAAGTAGAAAATGATGAATAAAGCAGTAGAAACAGAAACAATTAACAACAAAAATCGCTAAGAGAGAGAAAATAACAATGGATGATAAGAGAGAAAAAGACGCCTTTTTTTCCTCCATTTTCAGTTATTTTAGGTATACATTGGGATCAAAGTGTATTTAAAAACTTGTGGGTTATTTTCAAATTTCCCCAACTTTCTTAATACATAATAAACTAATTGTCATCTCCAACTAATAATTAAGATTTGTGTCACCTACACTTCATTTTAAAACTCTTTTATCACCTGTGGCCCAAACCCCCTAGTAACCTGAAGTGGAGGAGTGGGAAATTAATAATGACTAATGAGGCCTATGAACTCAAAAGAGCAATGACTAATTAGGCCTATGAACTCAAAAGTTGTTAAGCAAATAATATTTTGATTCAACTAGTTAGGGTAGAAGGCTAACAAAAAAAAGTGCATCTTTATTCTGGAAGGTAGGAGTGCTTGGTTTTAGTATCTATTCAAGTAGTCATAGTGTTATGCTTGTAGTATTTTGTTTGTGGTGTTTTGGTAATGTTTGTTGTGTCGAATAAGATTGATTATAGTATTACTTTGTGGTACTCTTGTTTCTGTTATTATTTGTTGTATGAATACCTATTAGTCCTACGTAATGTCTTTTTTGAGTACTTTTTTGTCTTGAGCCGAGGGTCTATCGATGAGATAGTGGTACGGATTTGCATACACTTAACCTTCCCAGATCTCATTTTGTGTAAATATATTAAGTATGTTGTTGTTGT
>NW_025856913.1:0-2197 GCF_002878395.1 Capsicum annuum
GAGAACTAATTGGCTTTTAGGGCTATAGGAAACGTTTGGTTTCTTTCATGATATTATATTAATGGTTGTTGATATTAATGAGTATTAATCAACCGTTATTTAATTTTTTAGTATGATTTTTGGGTTATCCTTTACCTTAGCACTTAATATTTTTAAATGAGAAAAACTTCATAAAAGGAGAAAATAAATAAATAATAAATTTTTAATAATTATGTTTTAATTAGTTATGGACATTATACCCAAGGTGTAATTGTACAATTCTTTTAATATAAGGGTGTACATATTTAATTTTAGAATAAAAAGTGTATTCAAAACTAAATAATTTATATTATAGGTGTGTAAATTTTAATTTTAAAATACGGGAAAATGAATTTGTTAATCTAATACACTAATACAAAAGTACCGAAACAGATTATATGGGTGTTTCTCTTTCTTTACTTCATTTGACAGAGAATGCATGATATAATAATTAAGTAGCTAAATTCGCCTTATTACTCTCATTATTTAATTTATCATATTTTGTTTCTCGCAAGTTAAGCTCAATATATTTTGACTTACATTTTAAGATTATTTTTTCATCATATTAATATGAGAGAGATTGATTATATGTGTTTACTTTTGAAATGAACTTCTTTTCTTGACAAAACTTAATTTCACAAATTAAAACTATAAACCATTAAAAAGTAAAAGGAAGTTGAAATTTTTATCATGTCAAAAGTGTTCATGCTTTAAGGTATTGATAAGTGGTATTTAAAAGAGTTGTAAATTTCAATTTGAAGAGTGTTTAGAGATATATTTTGAAAGTTGAGATTCAAATTGAAAAAATATCATTAGCTATTATTTTATTTTTGTTCACAACTAATTGAGAGAGATTTCACAAAAATATCAATAAATGAAATTATACCTCTTAAAATTTTAAATTTAATGGTGAAAAAATCAACTTTAATAAGAAAATATCCAAGGGAAAATTAAGGAGGAAAAACATTTTAAATGAAAACATAAAAGAATGTAAGGAATTAGTAGAGTAAAATAGTTAAAAGAAATAATGATGAACATCATTTTCCGCTCCTTATATGCCATTTTATTCCTTGTTAATTGTTCTTTTCCTTTTTCATTCATTTTCTTTATTATATTATTTTTTACCTCATTGATGTTTCTGGAGTAATATCTTCTTTCAAATCATAAAATATTTTTTATTCATTTGATATGAATTTCATAAATAGAGTAATTCTTTCTTCAAATAATTCTTCTTGTCCCTTTGACACTTTCATCATTTTTTCTATAAATTTCTCTGTTAAATTAGATATTTTTTTCAAAATATAACACCTCATAGAGTTTTTTTAGTCACTATAAAGCCTCATATTTTCACTATTTGTGATGAAGTATAAACATTATTTCGAGCAGTTCACATCAGAATGACAGAAATATGACAATTAGTAAATAATTGCAGCCTGAAATCGCTCCACACAACAATAACTTGTTTTCTATTGTCTTTCATCACAATCTTTTTGCTCCATCTTCAATAAAATTTATCCACCTCCAGATTTGAGTATACTACTCGACCAATTAAGCGAGATGCGGTTCCATCCACTACACCACATCCTTTGATAGTCATAACCGTTTTATATTCTTTCTGCTCCATCTTTAACAAAAATTTATTCACCTTCAGATTTGAGTGTATTACTTGACCAATTAAGCGAGGTGCATCTCCATCCATTAGACTACATCCTTTAATAGTCATAACCATTTTTATTATACAGAAGATTGTTTGAAGGACCATGAAATAGTATCTCTTTTCAATTTTCTTAAGAAGATAACATTTCAAAAAGAAAAGAGGCAAAGTTAAGAAGTCAGATACTCAGAGCATCTTTTTTTATATGCTAAAAATTAAGTAGTTTTGCAAAATGAAAGGGTTTTGGTCCTTTCATTTCTCATTTACTTTAAATGTGTACTAATTTCAATTGATGATTTAAATGTGTATTAGATAAATGCATTGTCCTGATAATAATGATACACTAATTATTTTTGAAAAAGAAACTTAGAAATATATTTCTTCTCCAGTTTTTATTATTGTATTATACTTTACCAAATATACTTATTTTGCTATTAATACATCTTTTTATATCTATATAGCCTGTTGCTAACACGTTAGGTTAGAATACGATTCCCTTTAAATGTTTTTCTTAATTTAAGAATA
>NW_025856914.1:0-1189 GCF_002878395.1 Capsicum annuum
TTCAAACTCTTAAAAATGCAAAATCAATAAAAAATAAAAACAATTTTATTTAAAGAACTAGTAAAATTTCAAGTGCAGAAATTGAAAAAGTTTTCGAAGATAATTCTAAAAGAGATTAAGAAGAAGAGGATTTTTTTTTGAATTTTTACAATTTATCTATGTATTCAATATGTAAGTTAATTTTCTATGTAAATTTAGTATATGTACTTTTACTACAGATAAATATGTTGTATATGTATTTAATACAAATAAATGTTGTGTATATATATATTTTTAAAAAATTAAAAATATATTTAATTAGTGGATAATTGTCTACATATTTTCATAATAATGTTGTTGTATATATGCATATGATTCATGTAAATGTATTTGTATTTATATTTATATATATACAATCAGTTTGTATTTTATTAGTTATTAACCCTGCAATTAGATTAATATTTTATATACAAATACATATAGGTATGATCTGAATATCTAAAAGAGATTTATATATTTTTTATTTTAAAGTGTTTCATAATTTTATATTCATGGCCAAAAAACTATTAAGATTTGCACTACATATGTATTATCACATCAATAATGAAATTCTAAAAACTTTAAATGATAAGTTGTTTGATGATCAATTCAAGCACTTTTGTGACAATACTATTTTGAGGTGTTCACAAAGAAGAAGTATTGCTATGTCCAGGCACAATTGTTCATATGTGATATGATACTAGAGACTAAGAATAATTCTGTAGTGTCATAATCATATGTGTAACTAGGACTATTATACGTTTTAGCTTAAAAGAATTTGTTATAATCACTGATTTGATTGCGTCGCAAATAAGTAAAATATTTTATTTGATGAAAAGGTACCAATTAGTATGCTTGATCAGTGTTTTGACAGTGTCAATTTTATTTCAAAATGATAGCTATTTGTAGCATTCAATGATCAAATATGGGAGGGAGGATGATGATGACAATGCACTGAAGTTTGCTATTTTGTATTTCATAGACACATCATATTAACAAATGTTAATAGTACAACTATACAATGTCTTCATTGTGACTTAATTGAAAATGATCGGTATAATTTTTTTTAATGAGATCTATATTATTTGATGAATTGGCTAAAAGTATAACCAATAACTTGACATTTAATTTTACTTAATTCAGAGTTTGCCGCTTGCTATTCAAGTTTATT
>NW_025856915.1:0-17544 GCF_002878395.1 Capsicum annuum
AAAAAAAATCAAATCTTCATTGCTTTTTTGTTTAAAAGAAAAAAGTTGGTAGAAAGCTTCTTTTTTTTTATGTACGCTGGAACTCCTATATCCCCTAATACCTCTTTTTTTACTTTTGTTAGGAATATATGATGTCGGTGTTTCACAAACATTATGAATAGAAATTTTACCGTACAAGTGTCAAAATTATATTTGAAACACCGACATCAAGCAAAGTGAATGACAAAGTTCCTGATGAACCTACCAAGGAAGTGATGGAATCTCTGTTGATATTTTTTCTTATTTGAATGATTTTTATGAATATTTTGTTTACAATCTTGATGTATTACTCACATTCATCTTTAATAAATAAAGCTAATAATAAAATTATATTATGGAATGTAACTATATTTTGTGTTTACATATTTTTTGTAGAATGTGGAGTTGATAGCAATGTTGCAGGAAAAAATTCTTTAAACCATCAATCATCTTTGGGTGACTATTATTTTTTCACTAAAACTCAACTAATAGCACTCGAACCAACATTTAGAAAAATGAAAATATACAAAATGAAATTAAAGAGTATAAAATTCAATTTGTTATGATACATCTTCAGTTATGATACTTAATGATTATGAAAGCAGCTCGATAAATTACCCTATGTTCTTTAAGTCAAAGCATATGTTCGAAGATTATATTGATTTTGAGATTCTCAAGGTGTTGATCAAAGAATTTAATGATTGGTGTTTTGCCAAAGTCCCAGTTCGACGCAACAAGCATTATATTTTATCAAGGAAGTTTTATATAAATGAATTCGCTATCTTATAATTTTAGATATAATATAAATATTAACTATTTTTGTTATCAATATCTATTATTTAATATAATTTTATAAATCATGTTAATAATTTATTTATTTTGTATTTAATTTAGGTTTGAATTATTTAGTTAAATGTATGAGATTGATATTAAAATTAGATACTTAATGTAATTTTAATCATTTTTAGTCAAATATGTCTCATATTAATTTTTTCATTAGAAATTTCGGCTTATGTTGCAGCCAAAATGAAGATAGATCCTTCATTTGTTTGTAGTGATATAAAAATAGAAGAAATGAGTTTTTTTCACAATATGATTGTAACTGAATGTTATGAAAAGGTGCGATATTTTATTTCTACTTTGTATTTTATCATTATTGTTAGTTACTACTTATTGTATTATCTCATATATATATATATATATATATATATTGGTATGTTTGTAGTTTGCTGATGTTAATATTTTTCTCTCCAAATCAGCATATAGATGTGATTATGCATTACTTGCGGAAAAAGGTAAACTATAGCGCAAAACAGTCACTTTCGTATACTACAACATGTATGTTTTTTATTCAATGAGTTCATTTAATTGAGATACAGTGGAAGAATGTGAAAAAGAACTGAAATTTATATCTTAAGATTACAAGATTGGCCAATACATTAGAGACTTTAAACTCTATGTGAATGTTCCTTGGTATCATCATAGCATAATGTTAGTGAATCATTTCGTTTGATTCTAGTGATTTTTTCACATCAGGCATAGATGTTTATTTATCCATGATTCATTACTTGGTGGGCTATGCATACCAAAAATATTATTTATCATGTACAATTTCTTGCAATTGCTTTTGTTTCTGATTGTCACTAATTTTTATGGCAAAAGAGTTAATATTGACTGATAGTGAAAGACTGCACAGATTGATGTGTCTTTTTTCTATCCTTTGAAGTACGTAATTATGAAGAATTCTCCCCAACAGCAAGTTAATTCTACGTATTTGTTTTCTTTTTAAATCTCATTTTTTCTATTAAAAAATGCACAACTTGTTTTCTAAAATGTTATAGTTATTTATTTTTCAGTGACTATAGACTGTATACTTGTGTATTTGCGGAGTATGTCATGATATCTTTGATGTTTCAAGTATTAACATTTATGCTACAAATCACCGTCTTAGATATATTTCACTCCTGTGAAATTAAGCTAGAAGAAAACAAAATGATTTTTTATGGGACAATCAATGACAGTGAGGTTACTAAAAATGCTACTGGTAGAGTTGTGGATCAAAAATTTACAAAGAATCGATTTCAAATATTTAAATTCTATATCGTGCCAAATAAAATAACAAAAGGATGTAAAGTTGGAAATTATTCACTATTTTAATTATTGTTAATTGTTTTGGCTTTAATGAATATGTTTACAAATCTTTTGTGTTTGATATGTTGAGGCAAAGATGATATATGAGTAATTTCAATCATTCTTCTTTTTATTTTGTTATGAAATTTTTATTCTTCTTATTTCTTTTGGATCGATCTATCTCTATAGATGTTTGTTGGTGTCATATTTTTTCAAGCATGGTTCTAAGGGGTTGGTCTAATCTGATTCTGAAACTTTCTTTCTTTTTGTGGCTTTTGCTTACTGAGAAGACTCCCTCATTATTAGGTTTTATTTGCTGGCATCATAATTGTGGTGATACCACTGAAATCTTCAAGAACATTCATTTACTCAATAAATTAATTCACTTTTCAATCATTTTAATGCTTTCTGAATGTGATATGCCATCTTGTTGATATCACCTAACAACTGCTATAACATTAGGTGCAAAACAAATTGAATAAGTTTGAAAAAATCTGCATCAAAGTCGCTTGTCCATTCTATAGATCTTTTCAAGATATAATCTTGGTCCCAACTCTCACCTTATAGTATATGTTTTCTGCTAGTTTTCAATAAATGCAATCTAGAAAATTAAACTAAAAAAATAACAGGCGAAAAGATAATTGAATTCAAGATAATTACATCATTAGTGTATTTATATAAAATTGAAGATTATGCCTCACAGATACTAGCTTAGATTTATTAATTAATTTGAGATAACTTGTTTTCAATTAAATGACTTCTAACAGATACTAATTGAGATTATAGTTCAGGTCTAAATTTATTTTGTATACACACAATAATAAGGATTCGTAGTGAAACATCTAAATCAGTGAATTATAAAAGTTTTTCTCTTAATACGTAAAATAAAAATAATTCATGAATTGCTATATATATCTGATTAATATAGTTAAGCAATCATAATTCCTTATCTCATAAGTAAATTCACCATTTTACCACCGTAAATGTATTTCATGATAAGGTATAAGAATTTTATATTATATAATAAATAGAGTAGTTAACTGTAAACTTATTTACAACCTATACAAATAAGCTTAAATATAAAATCGTTCACCAGCTAAACAGTTTGCAGAAATTTTATTCACAACATAAACAAAAAGATATTGAACAACTTAACTGAATAATTTTTAACATATTGAGAACTGAATAATAAGCAACAATTGTTATTTAAAACATAGCATCCAAAAACATATCACCAGTTTAACAAACAACTATAAGAACTATATTGTGCTTTATGCCTAAACTGTAGGTGGATGTTTGTGGCATATTGTCCTGGTGTGTCCCTCAATATAACAGCTACTGTACGTCATCTTCGAAGCTCTTACATTTATCTTCATTTGATGCATTTCATCTTTCAGTACAAGGCCTCCCCAGTGGACTTTTAGAATCTAATGGCAATACAATTTCATCCAACACTTCACATGATACTTTTCGCATACTTTGACAAGGAAGAAATTCAAATGGTATTGCATATATATCACAATAATTTCTATTAATGTAGTAAGGAGATCAATAGTTCTCTCCATGTTGATTTCTATACGTGATAATAGTCATGGCATGACTACAAGGTATCTCATCTAATTGAAATCATCCACAACTATATTTTCTATTTTGCAGATAAGCAATGAATCTTTCAGCTCCATCAATCATGGTATACAAGAATTCAGTTGATGCTCTTACCATCAATAAACATATTTTTCATACTCAAAACATATACTAATATTAATAATAAAAAGAATTAATTTAGATTATTTAAATAATGTTATGCCGCGTAATCAAACAGTTACTGTCATAGTGTAATATAGCTTATGATTTTTCTTGAGAATTTTATTGTACTTGACCGTTAGTTTTGTGAATGTGTTATTTGCTTCTGCGTTCTGTTTTGCATTTCATGATTCAACGTCAACCTCATAAAATTCATTGTTGAAATTACAGGCAATCTTCTAGCAATCTTGTTGGTATTATTTATGAATTCAACTATGTTTAACGTCAATATTCAAGTTTATTTGACGGTAGAATAAACCCTATCCCATTTGTGATAGCCAACTTTAAAAAAATATCTCCGCACTCTGTTATCTATTTGATCCACCCTCTCCATTAATTCTTTAAATTGTTGGAGAGTGTACGTCTTTGTCATGACAAAAAAAAGTTTATATAGTTCCTCAATATTCTTGCGGAGATTTTTCTTTATATTGCCCCACAAATGTCAAATGTATTCATGAAGTGAAAGGTTGTGATATGCTATTGAAGTTGCTTTTCATATGCTATCGGTTTTATTTGATACGATACACATATCCTCTCTTTCACCAAATGCTTTTCAAAAATTTTCAAAAAGATCATGTTCAAAATGCAATTCTCAAAATCAACCACGACATAAGCAAATGACAGTATATGACCTAATTATATTTCGTAATTATATGCAAGATAAGAGTTGGTTATTTACTTAATTTAAATTAACGAATAAAAATAAAAATAAAAAACATACCAGATTCACCAGATTCATACCAACATCAGTAACATATTTATAAATACAATTTTTTTTAAAATAAAATAAAGAATTTACCTCCTGAGTCCAATGTACTTGCAATCAACATAGTCCCACAGTATAATAATTTTAGAATAGCCCCGTCTAAAACAATCATTGGTCTGCAATATTTCTAACCCCGAATAGAAGCATTCAATGCAAAAAGAAGCATATAAGAATTGATTTTCCTCTGTTTTATGTCATCTAAGGATAGATCGAGGATAATTTTTGTCCAAAATATACAAGTAACGTGGAATTTTTTGTTATGATTTTGTAGGATCACCACACAACATCTTAACTATCTTTTTCTTTGCATGTAATGCTTGGTTATAGTTAAATAACACCCCGTATTGTTTCAACATGTCTGTAACAATATCATTTGGGGTGTACAATCTTTTTGTGTCTACAAAATTGCTCAATACTAATTCTGCGACAACCCTTGTCATTCCTTGACATCTTGCATATATTTGATTCTTTATTGAGCATGTGTATATTTCATAATACTTTCTGATCTTGAAAACTTCAGATCCGTTCATACTCGATGACCGAAGAAATCATGTATAATCTTTCATCAGGCAAACAAGGTAATAGCTATTTAAGATGTAGTACAAACAACAAATCAACAAACATATCAAATTAATACATCAAATCATATAGATTTATTTTTCAAGAAGAATGAAATACAAAATTTATTATTTGCCATCACTAGATTGTTTGACGTGAAACGAGATTTGATCCACAATCGTGTAAAGTTTCATAACATTTGCAAGAGTCTCCTTATTCTTGTAAACTTGTTTAACAACTATTTTTGTATTTATTGGATCACTTATTATTTCAACTCATTCTTAATCAAATATTTCTTCCTCCGAACTTAATCCAATTAAATGAATTGAATCATTTGTGTATAGATGTTGCTGCTCCACATTTACTTTATTACAACTTTGATTCTGACCACAAACAATAGATTGTTCAGTACATTCTATTGAATTCATCACTATATCCTTGTAAGTGATATACAATCGATATTTAAAGAAGAATTCTGAAATGATTATTTTTTGATCCAAATGTACTTTAACTCCCATATCATTGTGTATGATCACTAGTGGGCATTTATCACTAACTATGTATCTAATTTCAATTTGTACATAATTAATGTCTATCTTTAGTTGTGTTGCGATCGTCTTTATCAATCCATTATATTTTGTGTTTGAATCATACATAATTCCGTCAACACCAAAATATTTAGGCTTCTTGTTGTAAGGTATACACAATTGTTGAATTATTAGTTTTCAGTAAAATTTGACACAAAAATTTCAAAAATTAAACACAATTAAAAAAATTATAAACTCAAAAATAACTAAGAAAAAATAATTAACTTAAAATATTATACAATTATCTATCAGAATTTATACCAACATTATTAAATTGTCAACATATATAAAATAGATTTATAATTTCTTTTATTTTTATTCATTTTGATCACAGTTAACATAAATTTCTTATATGTTTTCTAATAAAAAATCACAAAAATATAATTTTTTTAAGATTAATTACCTGTTGGTCCCATCTTCCTCCATGTGTATCATGGTTCGATGTAAACAAGCATCATCCATATTGCATTAATCTCTATTGTATTTGTATTTTTTTAAATTCGATTTGTTTCAATTAAAATACAGAAATATGTATTTCAATTGAAATCTTCGGCGTTGAAAGAAAAAGAATTTCTGAAATTATGAGTTTCAATCAATATATATTTTCTGTATTGTTGAAGGAAGAAGATGAAGTATAGAATTTCTGTATGTTCTCTGAATTGTTGAAGGAAGAAGATGAAGTATAAAACGGCGTAACTTATTTTGAAAAGTGAAAAAAAACTGTTTTTAGAGAGAAAGTAGGGGTGTATGATATCTTGTAGTTAACTTTCATCTATTTTTAAGGAATTTATTTTTCATATATATATATATATATATATATATATATATATATATATATATATATATATATAAAAGAATATTTATTTATTTTTTTATTTATTCTTTAAATAATCTGCTATGTGTTGCAATCTAGCAAATATTTTTATGAGTTGCAATAAACAATCTTATGTTGTATATTTAGATTTTTTCCCCACATATTATTAAGCTATAACAATTGTTTCTAAGTCCACAAAATTGTTGTTTCAATAAGTGGGCTTTGATATTCTGAATTAAAAAAATCACTTAATAGCAGTTTTACAACTCTTAAACTCATAATAGTCGTACTTTATTTTGATACTTTCATGAGTTGTTTATTATTTAGATTAATATTTTGAGAAATAGTGAAATTTTGATTCTAATCACATGTTTATTAGGTGAAGATAGATATATTTAATGTGTAATCACCGTATAATTATTGTATAATTATCTTTGGCTTAAGTCATCGATCAATCCTTAAGCTTATTTCGAGATTCCACTTGGATCTCTCAACTAATTTTTGTACCTATTGAACACTTCAAGTATTCAAAACATATACCTATTGAACACTTTTTGTTGACATGGCATTATAAGTGTAATACACGTCTAAGACGCATGTGAAGTTAAAAAAAAACTATTTATAAACTGATCAAAATATGACATGTCAACATTAAAATCCCCATATATATATAAATCTTGACAGTGTCTCCCCTTTTCAATATTCTCCTTCATTCTTTCTTCATACTATTATTCAGTTGCCATCAATGTCGTTGTTGTCGTTATCTTTGCCGAGAAAGCCGCAAACTAAAAAAATCGAAAGAGTTGACTGATGAAGACTACATTAAAGATGTAGAATAGAATCTCATTAGAAAAATAAAGATCAAATTGGGTCAAAAAAAATTTCACTCCATTTTTTTGGAAAAACTTAATATGAATCTGAAATTATTAAAGAATTCACAACACAAAAAGAAGAAAAAAATTAACAATAAATATGAATTGATGTGTGAGGAAGAAAGATTGTCAGGATTGCAGTAGTGATGCCAGTGAGCATTAGATTAAAAGGGAAAGAGGGTAGGTAGATGGAGGGAATGGCAGTATGTATGTATATATATATATATATATGATAAAAAAAAGTGAGTTAAAAATAGATTTCCTTTTTTTCTTCTCACAATTAATTTTTTAATATTTTTTTGAATTCATATGCCAAATGATATCATTTAATTTGTCATTTTACCACACACTTTATAGTTATAGTTGATTGTTAAAAATGCCTTTAAATGGTTCAGATTCAAAGTAGTAAAGGTGTCATTGGGTACAAGGCCATATTGAGGTGTCTAAGTAAATTTTACAACAATTTTAAAGGCCTATCGATTCAATGTAGTAAAGGTGTTCAATAGGTACAAGGACAAATTGAGGTGTCTCAGTGAATTTTACAACAATTTTAAGGGTCTATCGATAACTTAAGTCATTATCTTATTTCGTCCTATAATGTTTAGCTCAAAGCTAATGTTTAATTATATGTATAATTATCTTTTCTCATAATATAATATTTATACATAGTGACATATACCAATCATAGATAAATTATAAAGGATAAACATTGAATTGTATTGTCCTAATCATGTATAAAAATATTTCTAATACAAAAAGTTCATAAATCTAATACGACCACATATAACTATTTTGTTTTGTAAACTTATTTTTATGTGTTAAGTTCAAATTGGCCCTAAGATGGGCTGATGTTGATATTAAAATATCTTATAAAATGACTTTTACAGGGTAATCTTGATTTTTTGGCCTTTCTAAATAAATTTTACCAATAAGATAGACGTTCTAACTCTTACTTATAAGACAGACGTTCATATCAATTTAAGGCAATGAACTTACACAATTGACTAGAAGTTTTAACTTATAGGAAAAAGTGAAATTTAGGTATGTTGCTCATAAGACAAACATTCTAACTCTTGCTAATAAGCCAGACATTCATAACATTTGAACCTGCACAATTAAAAAGAGGGTATGCCTTATAGGTAAAAGTTAGAACTTAGATATGTTGCCCATAAAACAGATGTCGAACTCTTACACATAAAACAAACGTTCATAATATTTTAAGACAATGAACCTACACAATTAACTACAAATTCTGTCTTATAGGCAAATGTTGAAACTTATCTAAGGGTTACAAAAATTCAAATGCACATACTTTGAGATAAACCTATCAAACGGGCCAGGCTGGCCCATTTAGGTCCGTTTAGCTCGGCCCATTTACTCAGCCCAGCCTGGTTTGACCTATCCCGATCAGCCCATGGGCTATGGGGTTATCGGTCTCGGACTGGGCGTCATCCAAGTTGATGGGCCCATAAGCCCGGCCCGGTACCAACTCGGACCAAGCCCACTGGGTATCCGGCCCGGTAACTATTTTTTTTAAAGGAATTTAGCCATTTTGTTTGACCCCAAAAAGTCCAATTGGACCATTGGGCCAACGACATTATAGCCGTTTGGACCCCAGCCGCCAATTGGCTATTTTAAAAAATAAAAAAATAATTAAAAAAAATCTATAAATACCCCCAATTCAAAATTTATTTTTCACACAAATCTCATTCTCTCAAATCTCGATCTCTCTCAAATATTCTAATTATCTCCTAAAGTGCTCAATTTTATTTTTTTATTTTGTAAATACAAATACAAGTGAAAGTTTTCTAAAGTCGCAACTTTCGGATACTTTCAAAATTTGGTATTGTCGTTTTATATCTTACTTTTAATTTTTAATTAGTGTATTAATTGTTGAAGATTTATTTTTATGTATTTTGAATATTTTTTAGTTTATTTTATAATATGAATAAAATAACAATTCTCGATAAAAGTATCAAAAAAATTTATCCCGGGAGTGATAGTGGTAGTAAAAAATGAATTGGTGGCGGTTTCGGTAGAGGTAGTTCAAGTAATAGATATACCTGTGTGCCTCGGGTACCGATTAGTCAACCTTTTGAGGAAGAAATAGGTGTAGGTGCTAACACTATGGATTATGCAGAAGCTCAGAAAAATTATGGTATAGAAGAAGAAAATGAAGTAGATGTGTTTAATTTAGATGATGATGATGAAAATATTGGTGAGACACCTGCAGTAGGAAATGCTAATGTTAGATCTGAATCGGTTAATCTTTCTCTCCGTCCTCCTCGTGCCCCAAAAGCTCTAGAAGAACTAGTATTGCATGGAATTTTTTTTACAGAAATAGAAGGACAAACTAAGGTGCAATGCAATATTTGTGAAATTATATATAAGCATAAAGAGAAGGCAATAAGGGGGGGGGTATGGGTTCATTGATGAGACATTTAAGAAATAATCACGCTAGAGAGTTACTTATTGCACAAGGTGGTGAGACTGTAGGTGGGCCAACACAAACTAGATTGAACCCAACAACCGGCCAACACAAACTAGATTGAACCCAACAACCGGTCAATTAACTAAGAATTATGATAAAATGAAGGACCGGGAAGAAATAACGAAAATGATAGTTGTGGGTTGTTTGCCTTTCAATTTTGCTTCTTCAAATGCTTTTATTCATTATATTCAAGCAATTTATAATTTTACGTTTTATGGTATTCCTAGAAGACTTTGTCGGGCCGATATTTTTAGACTCCATGCACAATATGTTTATTATTTATCTACATTATTAAAAATATTCAATGTAGAATTGCTCTAACGTTCGATCTTGATCGTGTTGTTAATAAAAATAATTATTTAACCATTACTTGTTATTGGATAGATAATAATTTTGTTATGCAAAAACGTATTCTAACTTTTTTGTATGATGAAGATCGTATACATAATGGAAAATTTATTTCTGAATCTATTACTAAAATTGCAGAATATTATGGTATTGAAAAAAAAATTATGTATTGCTTTTGATAATGCATCTAACAACAAGGTTGCTATTGACAAGTTAAAAGCTGACCTTTCTCCGTCGTTACCTGAAATATTTCATGTTAAGTGTGCTTGTCATATATATAACTTAATTGTAAAAGATGGTCTTGAATTTTTTTAGTTTTATATTGAAAAGGTCTGGTTTGCTATTGGCTTTATTCAAGGAAATAATCAAAGAGGTAGAGTGAGAGAATCTAAAGTTAAATGTGAACAAAATGGACTTAGACCGATATTAATGCCTGAAGAATGTGATACTAGATGAAATTCTACTTATACTTATTTAAAAACTTGTCTTGCTTATAAAGTTTCTATTAGAATGGCTTTTAATCAATTTTGTGGTTCTTTTTTTGAGTGTATGCTACATGATTCTAATTGGGCTGCAATTGATGATCTTGTTAAGTTTTTGAAAAAATTTTATATAGCTACGGTTGAATTTTTCGGTGCTTATTATCCTACTGTTTACAATATGTTAGCTTATTTGGCCGACATTTCTTGTTTGCTTAAAGAATATAAGAATAGAGAAGGCTATAAAGAGCTATCGGTGCTATGTTTGTTAAATTTTAAAAGTAGTTTTATCCGCTTTACTAAATTCATGTGTGAAATATAATACTATGTGCGACTTTAGTTCTATTATTTATAATTCCTCAGAGACATAGCCTGAAGAATAACCAATTTGTTTACGGCTATGAGTGATGCGAACATTTATATAGAAGCATTATATAACCATTATGCCAATTTATTTGATGTTGCTACACCGACAAATATCACTCCAACTGTCGCTCCTCAAGCTCCCAAGGAGCCATTATTTTCTAAAAGGCCGGCACATAGTGGTTTTCCTGATTACTTTTATGATTTAAATGTTTGGGACATGGTTTCTCCTTCAACATACAACACAAATTATCGAGAAGAGCTTAAGTATTATCTTCGACAACCGATAGAGAATCGGAGAGCAAGGATCAACACATTGGATTGGTGGAAGAATAATGAAAGACAATATCCTGTGCTTTCAAGATTAGATAGAGATATATTGAATGTTTCAATGTCAATCGTTGCATCGGAAAGTGCTTTTAGTCAGGGACGACAGCAGCTTGGAGACAACCGACACTCATTAGGAAGCAATGCTATGAATGTTCTAGTTTTACTTAGAGATTGGATTAGAGTGGAACGAAGAAACCAAGCAATGGAGGTGGAGCCGAAAGACGATCAGAATATTGAAGAAATTCTGACTTCAAGGGAGAACTCAACACAATCAAGTCCAATGCATGGTTTTGCTCCCATTGACTTTTACTATCCTATGACAATTTCCATTACTATTAACATGACTGAGTTGAAAAAATGATGCAAAATTTATAGATTTTTCATTCATGTAAATTGTAAGTTTTGGATCATTTACAATCAATAAAATACAACATTCATTCACTCTTTACTTTGTAATTTTTTTCATTTAAATTGAATTTCTAGTTTGAATTAAATACTTTTAATATATTACTATCAAAATTTGCACTAAGTAATAAATATAACAAACATATATACACATATATTCTACATATACACACAAGTGGTATTTGAAGTAGTATATATACATATATATAGTATATATAACTATATATGTTGTATGTATATTATTTCAAGTGGTATTTTAAGTAGTATATATTCTACATATATGTTTATATATTTTCTATAGACTAAAATAGTATATATTTAATGTGTATAAGTTTCTAAAGTAGTATAGTATGTAATGTATATATGTTAATGTGTATAAGTTTTCCATTTAAATTGAAGTTCTAGTTTGAATTAAATACTTTTAATATATTACTATCAAACTTTAACTAAGTAATAAACATAACAAACATATATGCACATAATGAAAAAATAAATATCTTTTAAGTTCAAATATAATGAAAACATATAATGAATATATGTTCAAAACTTCAACTCTTATTATATTAAGTAGCATACATTGTAATCTATGTATATATGTGTTTTCTAAAGTACTATTATATGCAATGTATATATCTTTCAACTTTCAAGTGGTATTTAAAGTAGTATATATTCTACATATATGTGTATATATTTTCAATAGACTCTAAAGTAATATATATTTAACGTATACATGTCTATATATTTTCTAAAGTAGTATATATATAGTGTATATATGTTGTATTTCAATTATTTCAAGTGACATTTAAAGTAGTATATATTCTACATGTATGTGTACATATTTTTTATTGATTAAAATAGTATATATTTAAGTATACATGTGTATATGTTTCTAAAGTAGTATTATATTTACTGTATATATTGTACGTATATATGTGCATATATTTACTATAGAATCTAAAGTAGTTTTCATTTAAAGTATACATGTGTATATGTTTTCTAAAGTAGTATATATGTTGTATGTATATTATTTAAAGTAGTATTTTAAGTAGTATATATATTATATTGTACGTATATATGTGCATATGTTTTCTATAGAATCTAAACTAGTATTTATTTAAAGTATACATGTGTATATGTTTTCTAAAGTAGTATATATTTAGTGTATATATGTAGTATATATTGTATTGTACGTATATATGTGCATATATTTCCTATAGAATTAGAATCTAAACTAGTATCTTTTTAAAGTATACATGTGTATGTGTTTTCTAAAGTAGTATATATTTAGTGTATATATGTTGTATGTATATTGTTTAGTGTTTTTAAAATATATGTAGGTGTGTGTATATTGAAAAAAATATGAAAATATGAATTTAATTTATTTTTTCAAAATTTTGACCAGTCAAAACCGGATAATTCTTAAGTGGGCTTGTTCCGATCTAGTTGATCAAAATTTACTGTTTGAGTCCGAACTGGACCGGCCCGCTAACATTGATCCGGTACCGAACTCGACCCAAACCTAGTTAATTTTCGTGGGCCGGTGCCGGTTTGAACCTGACCGGTTAACAACCATACTTTGAGAGGCAAAAAATTAAAATCGAATACTTTGGGAAAACTAAGCGTAGATTATTTTTTCGCAATTTGATCGCAAATTAATTTATTTAAAATAAATAAACAAATCATTTCATACAAGTAGCTAGCTTCTAAGAGCTCGTTTGAGATTGTTGTCAAAAAATTGTTTATTTGAGAAACACTTTTACAAAATAGCTTTTCAGACGACAAGTGCTTTTGAAAAAAAAAAATCTATATTTGGTAAATTTATTTGAAAAGTGCTTTTGATAAACATATTGTGTTTGAATAATCTTTTTCAAAAAGTGCTTTTGAGAGACAAATGATGAAAAAGGACATTCATTAATGATATTTTTTATTTTATTTAAAGAAAATGAGTGAAAAATAAATTAGTAATATATAAATCATAAAATGAAATAAAAAATTATGATGTAAATATGAAGTATAAAATTTTAAAATCAAACTATATACATGTGTATATATATATGTATGTGTGTGAGGAGAGGGCGGGGGAGGGTGCATAAATGATATGAATATTTTTATCATAAAAAAATAATTTTCTACTTTTGTTTTTTTTTTAAAAGATAAAAAATTTCTGCTTCTTCCCAACAACAGAAATTTATTTTTTATTTTTTTTTAAAAGTATTTTAGCAAGTTTATCAAACACTAATCTTTTAAAAAAAATGTTTTTTTTTGAGAAAAACATATCCAAACAGGCTATAAGTCCCACCTCTCCTCCTCCATCATTTGAATTCACAACCCAACCATGTCAATACACGATCAAGTAGCCGCCGTCGTACTTTCCCAAATGGCTACGGCAACAGATGGCGCACGGATCGAAATAGCCCTAGCTTACGTTGCCGTGCGTCTTATTCTCAAGTAGTGAATAGACATGAGTATTTAGCTTTTGGGTTAGCAGAAGATACGTTATATATTTATGAATAAAAATATAAATATGATAATTTTCAATGAGTTAATAATTTATTTGATAAGAAGATTGACTAATCCACTCAACAATAATAAGCCATTAATAATAAAATTTTAATTCATTTCTCAATTATTAATTCAGTAAGTAATTACTAATAAGCTAATAAATTAATTTTGCATTTAAATTATTGATTATGGTTCAATTTTAAACGGTCCTAGCTCTAGCTGATAATTATGTCAATTCCACAATATTGTTCTTTCAGTTGATGGGCTTGAAATGGTGATAATCTTATATTTTATCCCAATTTGGTCCCAAATTAACATATTTAAAACAAATAAATAAATCATTTTGCATTATACATAATTAACAAATCATTTTGCATTAAAGAAAAGCTCTTTACATTAAAACTTCAATATACACAAAATCTAGAAAAATATTGAATAATAAAAATCTATTATAAACAATTTTTAGTACACTAAAGGATCATAACTAATTTCAAAATTAAGTTTAGAATAAACTTATTCCATGTTTGGTTGAAATAAAATGTAATAATTACTCATCTCAAAATTAATTATCCTAGAATTATATTGTATTTTTTAATCCACCTTAAGAATCATTTGGTGTGAGGTATAAAATATAATAATTTCGAAATATAAAAAGTTGAATTATTTATCTTGCATTTAATTGGAGATACTATTAATTAGTCACAAAAATTATTTATTTCAACATTTATATTATAATAAAATAATGTAATAAGTTATCTTAAATATGCTGGCATGACTAATTACTAATCTCAAAATTAATTATTTTAATACTAACTTGGACAAATTAATTAAGGGTGACAAAAATGTTTCAAAACTAAAATAGAGTGACACAAGTTTTAAATATTGAGTAGAGGTGACAATTTTAAGATTAGTGTTAATGACACTAATTTTAAAACCCTCAAGTTTTATTATTTACATAAAGATCCCTACACCATATTTACACGAAGATCCCTACACCATCACCACTACTCCTCCTCCACATCCTTTTTGTTGCCGCCGCCGCTACCTCCTCTTCCTCCACTATCACTATCATTACCATTGTCACCTCTTCTAGATTCACCATTATTTTCTCCCTTTACATAACTATCGCCTATTTTTCTTCTTTCTCCTCCACCACCGTCGTTATCAACACCACAACAAATGTCATCTTCTCATTCGACGTCATCACCACCACCTCCATTTTTACCATAACTATCAATTTTTTGTGGGTTCCTCCTCCAATTAGATTTTTTTCAGAAATTAAGTAACTATCGAAGTTGCTGCAGTAACTATCGAAGTTGTTGTAGCAACTATCGAAGTTGCTGCAGTAACTATAGAAGTTGCTATAGCAATTATCGAAGTTGCTTCAGCAATAATCGAAGTTGTTGCAGCAACTTCGATAGTTGTTGCAGCAACTTCGATAGTTGTTGCAGCAACTTCAATAATTGTTGCAACACAACAACTACTAATAGTGTTTGCAACAAATTTTCGTAAGTGCGCCGAAAATTAATTGCAAGCAAAAATAAATAAAAGAAAATAATAATTTTATTAAGATGAAACTTGTGAGTACAATTCTGTTATTCTCTCAATTCTTTTCTCCTAAGTTTTTTCGTGATTCGAGGGACTTTGCAGCGTGATTCTCGAATGTAGGATGATTTGAGCCTCCTAGAAATGCATTTGGATCTCCAGGAATGTGAGACAACACTTCGTCTTGTCGGGTTGATCTCCGGGCAGAACTTCGCTAGTCAATTCTTTGAAGAACTGTGTAGTCAATGCAGAGCTTTCTCCAATGCTTGCAGAATCTCCTTTTTTTTTTTCCTTTATAATGTTATGTTACCCCCTATTTATAGTTATAGGGGGTAGGCCTAGTTGTTTGTGATTGGCCGAAACATATCACTTTGACACTTGGCATCTTTTGATTGGTTGTTGAATTTAAATGAGACTTTCACATCATTTGTACATGTGGCGGCGTCTCATTGGTCTTGAATTTGACTGGGATGCCACGTCACTTGATGAGTTTGGGCTTCAAAGTGAGATGGACCTTGATGAGGAATAACATAGGCTTATCATTATTTTTTTTAAGCCCAAAATAATTTTAGATACAATAAAATATGGATCAAAATTCAAATTTTATATGAATTAGATCCAATAAATTTTACGTGTCTACAGATGTCCCCTACTTCAAGGTTGGTCGACGTGTAGGCTTGACGAAACTTGACGGCGAGACTTGAAGTACTCATGAATGTGTTTTCATTTTTGTGATTTCAAAGGTATTTGTTTCTCCCAATTTTGATCATGTCAAATTGAAGCATCAAACGTTTGGTACCAACACTTATCGCCAGATTAAAGTTTCACGTAGTTGGCATCAATCTGCATAGAACCGAGAAACTTCATCCGATCAACACTGTAGACGTGTTACATCTTTATTTTTTTGTGCAGGTTTATGCAAATGGTCTATTTCAGACCAAAAAAGTCGACATGATTGATGTTGAACCATTTAGTGCACTACTTCCTTACTGTTTGATAAGAAAGTGACTTGAAATGATCTGATTTTATCCTTGACGATGCTAAAAGTTTTCCACTTTAGCTTCAGTGAGCATGTACTTGGTGTCATTCTTGCAACCTTGTGATGATGAAGTTTTGAGTGTCTGTAGTCCATCGTTGCAAAGCAAGCATGTGGTGCATCTCATCCGTGGGGCTCGGCGATAAAGAGGCTTCGAGTGAGAGCATCCCATTCTTTTTAAGGAGCACATACGTGGTGCCATCTAACTTGATAATATTGACACAGGGAGTAGCCTTTTCTGACTTTGGTAAGCAAGTACTAGGCACACGTCCACAAAAATATTTATTCTCTGATGGGAGAACAAAAATATGAGTTGTTTGATTCATAAAAAAATGGAATTCAATGTCCTATTTTATCAGATTTACGTAGCGTCACGATAAATTCCATATTTTGATGTAGGAGTATCGAAATCAGGAGCCATTTTTTTGTGTTAGAAACTAGACTCGTAAAGCTACATCTTACGCGAGAATCGCAATCAGATTGCATCCGAATCATCC
>NW_025856916.1:0-4127 GCF_002878395.1 Capsicum annuum
AAACCAAATACCTTACCTCCAAATCTCAAGGCCTTATGGAGATCACAACGCTAAGCTCAAGATGTTCATATCCAATTCAAAATTTAAGTAACAAATCTATTTAACTGTCGTATCTAGAGCAGCATAAGCAGGGACTTTCGTGCAATCAAGAACCTAGGCTACAACTAACATAAAAAATCTTATTAAAGATGGATTACTGATAGACAAACAAAAATTTATATTCATCAAATGTAAGTTTACAATACTGATAATCTTGTTCAAGAAATGCATTAATATCCCAATTAACAATTGAAGGAAAAACTCAAAAGTAAGAACCCATTTCAATTGGAATCAAGTCTAAAGAAGACCAAACCTTAGTGTTTGAAGACCAAACCTTAGTGTTCGTTCATCCTTGTCAACGGAGCTTAATAAAAGAAACCAAGCACCTTTCACCAATATTTTTCCTTCTAGCCTCCTCGTGGTCCATGATATCGATAGAGGTGGTCAGTACAATGTATCCAAACTGCAAGCTCATTTAAAATATTTTCAAGATCAGATAATTTGTGCACGACAGGGCAAGATAACAAAATCTACCATTTTTATTTTTTGTATTAAGTAATTTAGATAAACATATATATGAATAAAGTACATTAGAGGTCAAGTTGATGTTCCAGCTTCATATAAATATTTATCTCATAGCCTAACCCAAGAAAATTAATAATCATGATGCTGCCCAAGGCATTGGGATTTCAAATTTACTCTATGAATGAAGAGTTTATGCCTGGTATAAGAACAAGTTTACTCCGTAGTAATTGAAAAATCTAGCACCTTAAAGGAATTAAAAGGGGCTTGGGCTAAAACATTCCTCCCATACATTTTTAGAAGAAATAAAAGCATATATACATCTTCCTTCTTTTAACACATACTGTATGAATCAAAAAGATGAATCCACAAACCGATTTTATGAAATGCACAACTAGATAGATGTTATTATACCTGTTTAGAAGGCAATAACTTTGCGGTCCATCCTTCAATCTACTTAACTCCAACATCAAAGTGGGGACTAATGACACCACAATTGTTGAGCCTACCATTCAGTTTAACGATAATCTTTCCTGATTTGTGATCATGAACATACTTAAATTTCCCAATATACCCGATAAATAGACGACAAATGTAAGAACACTAAGAGGTTAAGAGACAATGAGCATGGAAGATAATTCACACAAGCTAAGTACTGTAATGACCTAAAAAATTGATGAAATATATGAAATTTGTGATTTTGTGTGATTTGACAATTTTATCCCTCTCCGTAGTTTCATTATGGTATTTATGGGGTATGGGAGTGGTTGACATAATTTTTGATGCATTTTGGTATCATTTAAGCAATATTATGATTTTTATGGCTTTGAGAGCCTTATTTTGGACTTATGTGGTTATATTTTGATCCGTACGATGGATGACCGAACGGACTGTGCCAGCAGCTCCGGAATATCAATTTTAGGCTAGGTAGACCTTTGGTTCGGGTCCTGGTTCACCCGAGCTCATTTTGACCTATTGATCGGAAAGTTGAAAAATTGGAAATATAGGTGTGGGACCCATATTTGATCGAAACGACCTCGGATAGAAAATCCGACTTCTGCAGCAGATCCGGAATGTAGATTTAGTTTGTTAGCATATTTTTTATGATTTTAAAGCTTTTAAATCTCATTTCGACCCTCGGTTTAGAAAATTGGGATCTTGGGTCTCGAGGGTCAATTTTGTGAAAACGAATGTTTCTGGAAAATCTGGTATCGCCATCGCATCCGAAACATCGAATTTAGTATGGTTGCACAGTTTGTTTGCATAAATCGGACTCCGAACGAATTCCAAGCACCCCGTCGAAGTCCATTTCGAGTTTGAATAAAAAAACTGCTCAGTTATGCAGAAAAATCTGCAATATATATAGCAGCTTTTTCACATTTTTGGCCCATTTTGGTCATTTTTCATTTTGTCTCTTGAGAGTTAAACCCTAAATATTTTGGGATCTTAAAAGTGAATTTTGTGAGATTTTGAGACGCTAGATTAACACCTATTTCTTGATTTTAATTACGGATTTAAGATAAGAATTCACCATTTTCTTAGAAATTTCTTGATAAATTTCTCAAAACCCCAAAAATTTTAGGGCATGATTTTAAATCCAAATTTCATCCCCTTTCACTTGAATAATATTTTTATCTTATAATTAGTAGTTTTTCATCAATTTAACCTTTAAAACAACTCTGATTCTAGATTTTAACTCGGATTTCAAGAATTTTACCCGGTATAGCTCAAAAATAGTTTTTCTTCGATTTAAACCCCGTTTTTCACTCGATTTAACTTGGGTTTTCAACTGTAGGTTCCTAAAAATATGGGAAACATATTTTTGAAGTAAAATTTCAATTTTGCTCTTCTTTTTTGGAAACCTATTTTGGGGGTCCGTTTTGACCCGAACCAAAAGTAGTCAATATGGGTGTTGTTGGTTTTGTTTTGATGTGTAGATTTCATATTTGATGTTTTTAGTATAGTTCGGGATTGTTCATGAAAATTAAGGTCATGGGTTCAAGTGTAGCGGACCTAATTCAGCTTTCGAGATAGGTTGTCAGCATTACATTTTCATAACATACTCATTCATGAAACATTGGTACCACCATGGCAACATCTGAGAAACACTGGCAATACCTTTTTAAAAATATTGTAACACCTTATAAAATCCTTTCTGAGGGATATGCCAAAAAAGAGATATGAGATATATGGATTGTATATGGGTTGACAAACCCTCCATGGGTCCTACATCGGAAATCTTTGGCTTCGTAGGTGTATACGGGGATTGTGCGTCGATCTCGGACGTTGCGCGACAACCTCGTGCATCATCATCATCATTATCATATACATTGCACTTACTTTATTGTGTTTATGTTATGTTGTATTGCCTTATTGACTTGTCATCTATGTATTTGTCTTACCTTTCTTTACTTGTATTTGATGATCTTGTATCAACATATTCTCTCTTGCTCTATTTTATATGTGACATAATCTATACTTGTGTTCTATATCTTGATGTGTTTTTGCAATATATGTGAGATATATTAAAACTATTAGTGCAAGCGGTGTGGGCTACCGTTGTGGGACATTTTCTGATTGCAGGTGACGTGCCCTTAGTATATATTTTGTATGCCTTATTTACTACTTTGCTTAGTCGGCCTATGATACCTACTGAGTACAAGTGGACTGTACTCATGTCTACTGCGCCCTTTCGGTGCAGGTCCTAGCTCGAGTGTGCCTCAGCTTACTTAATTTGAGCGGTTGTTAGAGTTTCCAAGGTAGCGGTTAGACATTCATGCGTCTGAAGTTCACCTCTATCTTTCTATACTAGATATGTCTTTATTAGTGTTTGAAGACAGTTATTATTCCTTTGTGATTATTTTTCGATGTATTTGACTCTTGGATTGTATTAGTAGTTCTTACACTATTGACACCTGGTTTTGGGCATGATTGGTGTTTTGGATAAGTTCTTTTCGCATTGTTATGATTATTTATATGGTTCGGCTTCATTCTAGAAGCCTTACCTTGGGTATTTCTGTCTTTTTCTCTATTCGTATCAGTTTGGGTGATAGAATTACTTATCAAGGTACACCACGACAAGTGTCATCATGACCCTCATTTTTGGGTCGTGACAAATTGGTATCAAAGCAACCAGGTTTCATTGGCCTCAACGGTGTAAGAACGGAATTTCTAATAGAGTCTCGTGGATTGGTACGTAGACGTTCGTATCTATCTTCAAGAAGCTATAGGATGTCTTTAGGAAAATTCTCTCGTTTTATTTTTTATCATGCGAAATTCTTTCATACCCTGTATTCTGAGTTGTGTTTCACTCTTTCTACGCGAATGGAGTTACTTATACCTCTTATCAGTTGAGAGATGCAGCAAGAGATTATTGGATATCATTTGTTGGTTGTAGGCTTGTTAATACTCCTGAGTTGTTATGGGATCAGTTTGTTGATGTCTTTTTGGAGAGATTTGTACCTTTTAGTTTGAGAGATCATATGTGAAACGAGTTTGATAATTTGGAGCGGGGCTCCGTGATAGTTTTTTAGTATAAGGCATGCTTTTATACCCTATCTTGATCT
>NW_025856917.1:0-1027 GCF_002878395.1 Capsicum annuum
GAAAGCTAGATTAATTCTTGGTTTTATTACGGATTAAAGATAAGAATTCACCCATTTCCTAGTAATTTCTTGATTAATTTCTCACAACCTCAAAAATCTTAGGACATGATTTTAAATACAAATTTCACTCCTTTTCACTTAAATAATATTTTTATCTTATAATTACTAGTTTTTCATTAATTTAACCTTCAAAACAATTCGATTCATGATTTTAACTTAGATTTTAAAGATTTTATTAGGAAAAGCTCAAAAATAGTTTTGTTTTTATTTGAACCCCGTCTTTTACTCGATTTAACTTGAGTTTTCAGGTGTAGGTTCCTAAAAATATAGAGAACATGTTTTAGAAGTAAAGTTCTGATTTTGTTCTTCTTTTTCGGAAACCCATTTTGGGGGTCTGTTTTGACCCCGAACCAAAAGCAGTCAATATGGGTGTCGTTGGTTTTATTTTGATGCATAGATTTCATATTTAATATTTTTAGTAGATTTTGGAATTGTTCGTGAAAATTAAGGTCGCGGGTTTAAGTGTAGCGGATCAGTTTCGGCTTTCGAGGTAGGTTATGACTTAACTCTTTCAAACTGGACTGGGTAGTAAATGATGATACAAAATGCATGTTAAGGGTGGAAACTAATCATAAAAAATGTCTATCTATGTGTTGTGTCCATGTGGGGGCTTATATGTGATGTAATTATCAAAATTGAGATATTATGTGATATGTGTGACCGTGTGGGGTCCTATGTGATATTGATAGCCTTGAATACATATGAATAATTGTATTATGTTGTTAAAATGCTAATGTGGTACCATTGGTGTATTGTTATTATATTCATACTTTATTGA
Organism: Capsicum annuum; assembly: GCF_002878395.1. Lineage (NCBI taxonomy): Eukaryota > Viridiplantae > Streptophyta > Magnoliopsida > Solanales > Solanaceae > Capsicum > Capsicum annuum. The sequence goes on from NW_025856917.1 coordinate 839, forward strand.
CAAATGAGACATCTAAAAATTCATGGATGGTACGAAAATAATGAGTGAATATTGACGCATGTGGTTGTGGAAATGTATCATTGTGGTTGGTTGTGGAAATATATCATGTGGTTGTTTGTAGAAATACTCATTGTGATTGATTGTGAGTATTACATCTTCATATCATACTCATTCGTGAAACATTGGTAC
>NW_025856918.1:0-2840 GCF_002878395.1 Capsicum annuum
TTGCTTTCATTATTCATTCCATTCACATTCAATTGCACTGCATTGCATCCGCATATGCATCTTGATTAGTTTTTCCCTGACTTGTTTTTCCTTAGTTTTTCCCTGACTTGTTTAGTTTTTGTATATTTTCATATATATTATTTTCATATAGCTATCTATCTATCTATCTATCTATCTATCTATCTATATATATATCTGTGGTATTCTATTTTTTGCATATCCATATATTAGAATTATTAGTGGAGATGGTGTGAGCTACCGTTTGGAAATTTTGCTTGTAGGTGACATGCACATAGTATATTTTTATTTATATCATTTTCTATTTTGCTCAGTCTACCTATGATACCTACTGAGTAAATGTGGACCATACTCACTCTTATTGTGCCCTTTCGGTGTAGTTGTACGATCACTCCATATGGCAGTTGATTCGTACTTTTCAGAGGTTGTGATCGAGGTGATGGGTTTCTCTAGGGATCAAAGTAGACTCCGGAACCTCCTCTTACTATATTATGTATTTACTTTTCTTTAAAGACAGACTCTGTATGTTACTTATATTAAGATGATGTATTAGATGCTCTACACTTTGACACCACTTCTTTAGTTTTTTATGTTATATTATTCAAATTTCTGATTTTTTATGTCTTGTGTTGGTTTGACTTCATTCTAGAAGTCTCGTGTTAATTACTTTCATAATTTCTTTATCAGTTTGAGTGATAGACTTACTTATCAAGGCTGGACCGCGATAAGTGTCATCATAACCTAGTTTTGGGTCATGAAAAATTGGTATCATAGCGCCTGGTTCACCAGTCTCATAAGTGTAAGAGTATGATGTATAGTAGAGTCTTACAGATCAGTACATAGACATCTATATCTATCATTGAAAGGCTATAATATGTCTCTAGGAAAAATTTCTATATTTTAATTCCTAGTTATGCGGGTTGTTTTTATCTAATGTTCTAAGTTGTGTTTTACTCTTTTCTGTGCAGATGTGAGGACTAGATATCATGAGGCTAGAAAGGCTAAACCAACACTCGAGGATGAAGCCCATACTAGAGGGTGAGGCAGAGGTATGGATGGCCTAGAGATAAATTATGAGAACGAGGAGCTACCCCTATTGGAGGTAGTGCTAGGGAGGCCTCCCCTGAGCTCGACATTGAGTGTGTAAGAGATGCAGGACTAACTCAAGTTTCATAGGGTTCAATGCTACCCTAGTTCTTGAGGATCTGTTGATTCGATTATTAACTCATCTGGATGGTTTTCCCTTAAGCTCACTTGGTGTTCCTCTAGTTCTAAGTATGGTACCACAATCAGTTTTGGTGTTTTCTTATGGTATTCTTCCGACCCCGAGTGTGATTACTCCATCTTTACTGACATCTTCTTATTATATCCCTCAAACTTCAAGTTTTGTTCTATTTTTTGTGCCAGTTCCTAGTCCAGGGGTACAAGCTTCATCTATGGTACCACCACATGTGGATTCTCAGCCTGCCAAACTTACTATATCTCCAATTGTTTTGTGTACAGTTATGTCTTCTAATAATCAAAAGAGGTTTATTTGCTTAGGTCCACCCAAGTCCTGTGGTGTTATGGGTGAGGATGCCTATGAGTTTTTGGTTGATTTCCAGGAGAAGTTGCATAATCATGGATCTCTCGAGCCTTATAGAGTTGGTTATACTATTTATTAGTTGATGAATGTGGTTAGGGATTGGTGGAGGTTGTTTGCTAGTTGTAGACCTCTAGGTTTGGCTGCTATGACTTGGACTTAGTTTTTTTAGGCCTTCTTGGAGAGATTCATGCCATATAGTTTGAGAGATCAGATGTGTGATGAGTTTTATCATTTGGAGAAGGGATCTACGACTATTGTTGTGTATGAGGAGCATTTTCAACTTTATCCAGTAATTTAGCTACTAGTATTTCCACTGAGTCTGAGCAGATTTGGAAGTTTAAAGGGGTTGGATATTACTTATCAGTTAGATACAACTCAGATGGTAGTTTCAAGGGATTCTTTTAGTGTATTATTGAGCATGCCAAGATAATCGAGTTAATTATCTAGGATACTTAGGGAGTCACTAAGAAGGTGCATTGACATGGTGAGTTTAGTGGACACACTTCCCAAGGTATACACTTTTATAGTAGAGGTTCTCATGTTTATTATGCTGTTGCACCCAAGCGCACACGTAAGTGTGCGTGGTCTCACACGAATTGTATGTAGTCACCCAAGTAAAAAAGGGGCCTACGAAAGCCAAGTATCGATCCCAAAGAGACGTGTGCTTAGTAATGATCTAATTCTAGTCTTACTATGAAGATTAAACAGTTACAAAAGTAGCCAAGAATGTTTGAGAATTGAAAACTAAAAGTAACCATAAACAATTGACAATATAAAATGTTAGAGACAATAGTTGGGAGAAGATTAGGGTTAAGGAACTATAAATTATCTTACTTAAATATGTAATCTCGATGGTTTAGTTAATTATCTTGGTTGTTGGTTCACGAGGTTGATAACATGACTATGGTCTTCCGATCTTCTAATCGTCTATCTAACTTAGCTCCACAACTACATCATTAAGCGGGGATACGAGTACTATGTTAAGCACATTTATATTTCATTACGTCTATGAAACAAATAGGAAAATTAGGTATATTCCTATTCTGAACGCAAATCTTAACTTCAATCCCTTGAAAGATTAAGATCCTACTCTATACATCCCTCGTTCTACTATCTTGCTCCTCTTTTCGACCTCACAATAGATATATATGTTTATTCTAAGGATCATGAATCTTTAGAATAGTAAATAAAAGGATATATGAACAACCAATAATGATAAATAACATAAACCAACTCA
>NW_025856919.1:0-1935 GCF_002878395.1 Capsicum annuum
GGGCTCAGTTGTACTTTCTCTTATTGAGACTGGTCGTAGAGGTTGCTATGTGTATAATAAGATTGGCCATGTGGCCAAGGACTGTTCTCGTTGTATGTTTAGAGCTACTCTTATTTCAGCTGTGAGAGGTATCTACTAAAGGTGCGAGAGGTAGAAATGGTATAGCTCGTGGTGGTGGTGGTGGGGCTACTCAGCTAGTTTGTAGTTGTGGGCAGTGTTATGCTATACCAGCCAGACCTGAGGTGGAGGTTTCTGATGTTGTGACTACAGGTATCGTCCCCATTTATTTCAGACCTACATCTGTATTATTTAATCCTAGATGAACTTTATCCTATGTGTCTGTATATTTTACTTTGGGTTTTGATTCTGTTAGTGAACTTCCTGCCATGCCTATTCGTGTATCTACCCTAGTGGGTGATTCTTCAGTGGTAGATTGAGTGTACCGATATTGTTGATTTTGATGATTATTTTATGTATGGATTGGTTGGCTCCTTATCATGCTATCTTGGATTGTTTTGCTAAGACCGTGCCATTAGCTTCACCGGGTGTGCCAAGAATAGCTTGGAAGGGTACACTTCATTCGGGTCCTAAGAGGATTATATCTTATGTTCGGGCTTGTAAATTGGTTGAGAGTGGATGTTTATCTTACTTGGCTCATATTCGTGACACCAGTTTTGTTTCGCCTCCTTCTTTGGATTCTATCTGGTGTTGTCCGTGAGCTTATAGAGGTGTTTCCTACGGACTTTCCTAGTATACCTTCTGATCGAGATATTGATTTTATTATTGATGTTGATTCAGGCACCGAGACCATTTCTATTCCTCCTTATAGGATGGTACCAACAGAGTTGAAGAAACTGAAGAATCAGTTGTAGAAGTTATCGGATAAGGGATTTATTCGACCTAGCGTTTCACCTTGGGGTGCGCCTTGTTTGTGAAGAGAAAAGATGGGTCTATGCGGATGTGAATTGATTATCAGCAGTTGAATAAGGTGACGATTAAGAATAAGTGTCCTCTTCTTGACATTGATGATTTGTTTGATCAGCTTTGGATGTTGTAGTATTTTTGAGGATTGATTTGAGGTTCGGTTATCACCAGTTGAGGATTAGAACTTAGGATATTCCCAAAACTATTTTTCAGACTCGATATGGTCATTATGAGTTCTTGGTCATGTCCTTCGGGTTAACCAATGCCCCTGCCGCATTCATGGAGTTGATAAGAGTGTTTCGACTATATCTTGACTCCTTTGTTAAGGTATTTATAGATGATATCTTGGTTTATTCCAAGAGTGACGTTGAGCATGAGGAGCATTTATGGATTGTGCTTCAAAAATTAAGGGATGAGAAGTTGTATGCTAAGTTTTCTAAGTACGAGTTTTGGTTGGAGTCTGTTTCTTTCTTGGGTCATGTGGTGACTAAGGAAGGTATTATGGTTGATCCAGCCAAGGTTGCAGCGGTTCATCACTGGGTTAAACCTACTTCGCCCACTGAGATTCGAAGTTTTGGTGGCTTGGCCGGGTATTATCGATGTTTTGTTGAGGGTTTTTCATTCATTACGGCTCCATTGACCAAGTTGACTCAGAAAAATATTTCTATCTAGTGGTCTAATGCTTGTGAGGCGAGCTTTCAAAAACTCAAGGATTTGTTGACTTCAGCTCCTATATTGGCTTTGCCCAAGGAGGGCATGGACTTTATTGTCTTTTGTGATGCTTCAGGTGTTGGGTTAGGTGTTGTGTTGATGCAGGAGGGCAAGGTAATTGTGTATGCGTCTTGTCAAGATTGAAGCCTCATGAGAGGATTTATCCTACCCATGATTTGGAGCTACGCGCAGTAGTGTTTGCCTTGAAGTTGTGGAGGCACTACTTGTATGGAGTCCATTGTGAGATCTTCTCAGATCATCGTAGCCTTCAGTACTTCTTTACTAGTGAGATCTTCATAT
>NW_025856920.1:0-1313 GCF_002878395.1 Capsicum annuum
TATTCAAGGATGAATGTTTCCAATAGGGAAACCTTGTAAGACCCTGCGAAATTCACTTGTAGTTTGAGCCTTAGAGTGTGTTTAGTAAAGTGTTAATCAGGCCGTAAAAGTTTGAGAAGTGTTCAGTAAAGTGTTAATCCGGCCCTTAAAGGTTGAGAAGTTTCTTTCCAAGCAAGTAGTGTTTTGAACCGTATAGAATTACCCTAATATCAGATATGCATGTCTATTATGAGAATTCAGCTTAAGAGTAGCTTTAGTCATGTATTCCACGCATCTGATATGCATGTCCAATATGAGAGCTCAAAGTATCAGGGGTTCCAATTGCATAGTCACATTTAAGGTTCTCCCTTTCCTTGAGTAAGTTAAGTCAATCAGCATTCTTAACCTATCAAGCGACATTCAAGGGGGAAATATTGTAAGACCCCACAAAATTCCCTCGTAGTGTGAGCCTTTAAGCGTGTTCAGTACAGTGTTAATTCTGTCCTAAAAGGTTTAGAAGTGTCTTCCCAAGAGAGAAGTACTTTGAACCTTATAGAATTTCCCTAATATGAAATATGCATGTCTATTATTAGAATTCACCTGATGAGTAGCTTTATTATTGTATTCCATGTATCTGATATACATGTTAAGTATGGGAACTCAGAGTATCAGTGGTTCCAATTGCATAGTCATGTTTCAGATTCTCTCGTTCCTTGAGTAAGTTGACTCAATCAGTATTCTTAGCCTATTAACCGGCATTCAAGGATGAATATTTCCAAATGATAGATATTCTTAGACAACGAAATATTCACTTGTAGTCTAAGACTAAGAGTTTGTTCAGTAAGGTGTTAATCCAGCCCTAAAAGGTTGAGAAGGGTTTTCCCAAGCGAGTAGTATTTTAAACTGTATAGAATTTCCCTAATATCATATATGCATGTCTATTATGAGAATTGATCTTATGCATGGCTTTAGTTGTGTATTCTATTCATCTAATATGCATGTCCAGTATAAGAACTCGGAGTATCAGTTGTTTTAATTGCATAGTCATGTTTCAGATACTCCCGTTCCTTGAGTAAGTTTAGTCGATCAGTATTCTTAGCCTATCAAGAGACATTTGAGGATGAATGTTTCCAAGGGAGAGATATTATAACAACCTACAAAATTCTCTTATAGTCTGAGCATTACAGTTTTTTCAGTAAAGTGTTTATTTTACCTTAAAAGGTTGTAAAGTGTCTTCCCAAGAGAGAAGTATTTTGAACAGTATAGAATTTTCCTAATATCATATATGTATGTCTATTATGAAAATTGATCTTATATGTAGCTTCAGTTGTACA
>NW_025856921.1:0-1570 GCF_002878395.1 Capsicum annuum
ACCATGTACACTTACTAATTCAAGTGTGAAATACATGGGTTTAGAGTTATTTAAACAGGTGAAGAGATGCATGCCTTAAAAAAATTGAATTACCAATAATCTTCACTCTTCTTTCTTGCAACAAGATGAACACCTTCAAACCCTGGCCTCCAATCTTGTTTCCAAAAGCCTTTAGAGTGTTTAGGATGTTTAAGTCTTGCAAATAAATATTTAGGATGCTACCAAGACTTATATACGTCAAGTACTCAGGGTTTTAGGCAAGGTAAATGAAATAAAGGTGATTGGTGTAAAGCAGGATACACATACGTGTAAGGGTACGACTCTCCCTCAAGGTTTACTTAGCAATCATAACCTAGGGTATGAGTGGTACCCTAATTCATACCCAAGGCTTCCCCTAGGTAAACTGCACTAGTTAGGGTACAACTTTGCACCCTTGAGTCATATCCTAAGGGTACAACTTATGACCTAACTCATATAGACCAGCCGTAACCAAAATAGTCCTCTCTAGGTTAGGCTTCACTCTATACGGTTGGGCAACTTACAACTCGTGAGCTTGATTATGACCAAGGGATGACCTTGTTGTATGGTGGACAATATACTAACCTAAGATATTTTCTATGGTACAAAATGGGTGGCAATGGTGGGTAAGAGTTGTGACCTATGGTACAACTCAAGTAATCCCAGCCATATCTACTACAGAGACATCAAAGAGGTTGTTGTATTCTTCTAAGGTTCAAGTCTAAGTGTTTCAATTTTTTCCCAAATGGATAGGTGGGTATAGATACAAGTTTAACACCTTAATAAACACATAAAAAGTCTTTAAACAAGATTGAAACAACATGCAACAAGGATAGACCACAACACAAATAGCATGATCATTGCTATTCAACTAAAAATTTTGCAAGGTCGCATTCTCGGCTGTTTCATTCTCCCCCACTTAGGATCATTCATCTATGAATTATAGGTAATCTAACAACAAACAAAAGTTAACATATCAAAATGCATCTAACCGACCCTTACACGAGTAAAAACAATCATTCGACAATGATGCAACGCAACTCATATCCTAATCATCATCGATCTACCATTTCATTTCATTTGTCTTAGGACTCTAATCCATCGCTTATCAAATACTTACTCATGTCATAACTTAGGGACTCCATCTCATCTACTTTTAAAGACATTAAGAAACTCAAAGCATTTGAGACTTTACTTCATCATCTGTCAAAGATAAGAACCAATTCAAAGTATTAGAGACTTAGACCCATCACAGCAAGCCACACATTATTTCATAGTATTAGGAACTTTAATACATGGTCTAACAAGACAATGATCAATTCACACATTGGTCACTTTAATCCATTGTCTAACAAATACAAAAATCAATTTCAATCATAAGATAATTTACTCCATTGTCTTATCAAAGAGATAATAGAAAATAAGGAGATTAACACATACCTCAATCACAAGCTTTCAAAATGGGAAACAAATGTGGGTACTTGGACTCGATGTCCTCTTCCGATTCCTAAGTAGCCTCCTTGGACTTTTTGTTCCTCCATTGAACCTTTAC
>NW_025856922.1:0-2318 GCF_002878395.1 Capsicum annuum
CCCTGGGCCTACCCCCGATACCATGGGCTATGACACATTGATTTAGCCCGAAAATGCCCCGTTAATGCCATTTCACCCGTTTGTCTACCCAAATGGCCACGAAAAATTAAACGAACCACACTGGGACGATCCCTAACCTCCCTGACAAGCCCCAGTTGATTTTTGGCACACACCCCACTCGGACCTCGGGCACACCCATTAAATCGTGGGCTATAGCACACCAATTTGGCTCGAAAATTCCCCGTTCGCACGGTTTTGCCCGTTTGTCCACCCAAATGCCCATGAAAAATTAAGCGGACCACACCGGGATGATCCCCAACCTACTTTCCATGCCTCGATTGATTTTCATCCCACAGTACGCCCGGACCCCGGGCCCATCCCCAAAATCGTGGGTTATAGCACACCGATTTAGCCCAAAAATTCTCCTTTCGCGCTATTTTGCCCGTTTGTCTACTCAAATGACTACGAAAAGTTAAACGGACCACACTGGGATGATCCCCAACCTCCCTGTCATGCCCCGGTGGATTTTTCGCCCACAACATGTCCGTACCTTGGTTCCACTCCCAAAACCGTGGGCTATAGCACACCGATTTAGCCCAAAATGCCCCGTTCTCGATGTTTCGCCCGTTTGTCCACCCAAATGGCCACGAAAACTTAAACGAGCCACACTGAGATGATCCATAACCTCCCTAGCATGACTTGGTCATTTTTGGGCCCATAGCAGCCCGAACCCCGAGGCCACCCCCAAAACCGTGGGCTATAGCGCATCGATTTTGCCCGAAAATGACCCGTTCGCGCTGTTTTGCCAGTTTGTCCACCCAAATGGACATAAAAAATTAAACAAACCACACGGGGACGATCCCTAACCTCCCTGGCATACCCCGATAGATTTTACCCCACAGCACGCCCGAACTCCATGCCTACCCCCCAATCTGTGGGCTATAGCACACCAATTTGGCTTGAAAATGCTCCATTCGCATCGTTTCACCCATTTTTCCACCCAAATGGCCACATGAAATTAAACGGACCACACTGGGTTGATCCCCAACCACCCTAGCATGCCCCAGTCGATTTTTGGTACAAAGCACACCCGGAACCCGAGCCCACACCCAAAACCATGAGCTATAGCACACCAATTTGGCTTGAAAATGCCGTATTCACACTGTTTTGCCCGTTAGTCCATCAAAATGGCCTCGATAAAATAAATGACCCACATTGGGATGATCCCAAACCTCCTTGGCATGCCCCGATCAATTCTTAGCCCACAGTACGCTAGGACCCAGGGCCCACTTCCGAAATCATGGGCTATAACACAATATCCACGAAAACTTAAACAGACCACGCTAGGATGATCCCAAACCTCCCTGGCATGCCCCGATCAATTTTTGCCCTACAGAACGCCTGGACCCCGAGCCCACCCCTGAAATCGTGGGCTATGACACACTGATTTTGCCCAAAAGTACACATTCGCACTGTTTCGCCCGTTTGTCCACCCAAATGGCCACGAAAAATTAAACGGACCACACTAGGATGATCCCCATCCGGCCTGGTACGCCCTGGTGGATTTTTGGCCCACAGCACGCCCGGACCCTGGGTCCACCCCAAAAACCGTGGGCAATAGCTCACCGGTTTGGCCCAAAAATGCCCCATTCGCGCCGTTCTACCTGTTTTCCCACCCAAATAGCCACGAAAATTTAAACGGACCACACTGGGACGATCCCCAACCTCCCTGGCAAGCCTTGGTCAATTTTCAGTGCACTGCACGCCCGGACCCTGGGCCGACACCCAAAACCCTGGGCTATGGCAAACTGATTTAGCTCAAAAACATCCCATTCGTGCCGTTTTTACTATTTATCCACCTAAATGGCCATGAAAAATTAAATGGACCACACTGGGACGATCCTCAGCCTCCCTGGCATGCCCCAATAAATTTTTGGCCCACAGTATGCTCGGACCCCAGGCCCACCCCCAAAACCGCGGGCTATAACACACCGATTTTGCCCAAAAAAGCTATGTTCGCATTGTTTCTCCCGTTTGTCCACACAAATGGACGCAAAAAATTAAACGGACCACATTGGGATGATCTCCAACTTCCCTGGCATGCCTCGGTCGATTTTTAGACCACAGCAGATCCAAACCCCGGGCCTACCCCTGAAACCACGGGCTATAACACACCGATTTAGCCCAAAAATGCCCCGTTCATGCTGTTTTGCCCGTTTGTCCTCCAAAATATCCACAAAAAATTAAACGGACCACACTGGGATGATCCCAAACCTCCCTGGTACACCCCGATTGATTTTTCGCACACAATACACCCG
>NW_025856923.1:0-4091 GCF_002878395.1 Capsicum annuum
TTATTTTAATATGACTTTATTTTTTTGTAGTTTTCCAAACTTTAAAAGCAATCTTGTAAAATAAGATACTAAATGACGTAAAACATTCAGTTTGGTCAAAAATTAGGTGTTTACACCACAAATATCACAACTTATACTACTTGAGCTGAGGGTACCTCGATACCTATGGGCTATGGCCAATATAATTGAGTAAAATGGAGAAAAATTAAATTGGTTTAGGTTCAATCTTGAAGTAGAAGTCTAATGGTTACTCAAATAAGAATACAGTGTTGCAAATGATTTGGACAGTTATTACACTAATGGAGATTTATGGCTAAACCAACTTCAAAATCAACTGAACATCCACTTGAAAAAAGACAATTTTTTTTTTGAAAAATGTGTTTACTAATTAAGGTTATGTTTTGGAAAATGTAGTTACTAATTAAGGTAAAATAAAATAGTACATACTGAAATCATATACATTGTCAGCAAATATACCATTTGTGGCAGACTGTAAAGTTAGTTAAGAGCAGGCATTGCAACAACTCAAAGAGAACAACAAAAGGAGTTTTCTGTACACTGGACCAATATTATTGTTCTTTCCATGTGATCTCTATGAAAAAGTTACATTTAAGCAAAAGAAATGCATTTAATATGGAAAGACACTTTAATTTATATTTGTGATATTCGAGTCACAAGTAAAATGTAAGAGTAAGTATTTGTTTGTTAAGTACATTTTTCGCGTGAATTCAACTTTAATCTGATTTCAATTAACTATTAAAATTATCAAAATTTGGTGAAAAGTCCAAAAATACTGTAAAAAGTAAAAATAGTTAGTTGAGCAACCATAGGACACATGTATAACATCAAAAATGAAAAATTGTGGTCGGGTACATGATTTAGGATATCTCCATTCTTAGTCTGAGTTTTCTTATTCAAATACTTTAAAATGAAAAAAATTATGTTGAGGGCGTCGTCCCAAAAGATGAGTCTTATAATGTGCAAATTAAATTTAATCATACTCTAATTAGACCTATTTTGTTCTATCTAACTCGACGGGTGCCCCTTCCAACCGTGTGAGAACATATTCGAACACACGCACTACTCATATGATATCACATGTAGAACCTCACATTTAACGAAATACAAAAATGGAAACCATATGATTAGAGAGTATATAATGATAATTACATATTCCTAGTTTAAGGTGTTACATCGATTTGGATTCATTTTTATACATAGTCCTAGTTTAAGGTGTAACATCGATTTACATTATTCTTTTAATATGTTGGTACGTGAAACTAGGCAGTGACAAAGCTACATAGACCAAAGAATATTGATAAACTGAACTCACTTTATCGAAAAATTATATGATTTGGATTAAAAAAAATACAATTACACGCTCAAGAGAACTGTTTTCTCGATGGATAAAGGTGCTAAGGGGTCGTTTGGTAGAGTGTATTGGAATGTTAATGCATGCATTAGTTTAATGTGTATTAGTAGTACCTTATTTGTTATACCTTTTTACCCTATGTATAACTAATGCAAGCATTAATTATACACTCTATTGTGTATTGAGGTGTGTATTACTAATACCTCAAAATCCATGACATTAGTAATGCAATGGATCTAATGCGTGCATTAACATGCTTAAAGACCCTATTACCCCTCAAAAAATTTTCCGCATCCTTTCCAACATATATATTGAGGGTATTATGTAAAAAAAAAAAATTAAAAAAAATTATGTAATTCATATTTTTTTTAATATATCGAACCAAACACTGCATAAGAAAAATACAAGCATAACTAACACAAGCATTATTAATACAAGCATTACTAATACACCATATTTTACATTATTTTTATACACTCTATCAAACCACCCCTAAGTGCAACTGATCAAATGAGAAAATCTTCGTCTTGCATTGATTATTTAATGGTTTTTCTTTTTTGGAATATAATGCACATAATTATTGAGAAAATCTCTGTCTTGCATTGATTATTTAATGGTTTTTATTTTTTGGAATATAATGCACATAATTATTACAAACTACAAAAAGTAATGTCAATTCTACACTTAAAAGCGATTTAGAAAACATTCAAAATAGTGTAATAATCAAAACAAAAAAGTTGATGGTTGAGTCGATACAATATGCGATATTTTATGAGGAAGATTAAAGATTAATTTTTCCTGTTAATGTCTTCGTAATGTAGTTAATCTAATCTTTTATGTAATTTGTAAACTATTACACATAAATAAATTTACTCAATAAACACTCGAAGAATAACTCATGCAAATTTTCCTCGAAGATTCTCAAAAAATAAAAACAAAAACATTTTTTAATTATTCGTGTAATAATAGGTTATATAAAATTGAATAGTTAAATCATCAACATTTACGATAAAATGAATAAAATCCTTTTATATTAAGTTAAAAATTTTGTGTTCAAATTATGAATATGAAAAGTTTTGGTAAGAACTGAATTAGGTAAAAACATAATATAATAAAATACAGATTCATCTAAATCTAATACTTTTAACTTAGAATCATAAATTTATATATACAATTTCACTAAAATTATATAGTAAGCATAAAATTTGTTTTTATGACTAATTCCTAGTGGGGGATTGGAGACAAGCTTTGAAATTGAGTAGACAGCATGAAAATCCATGTTACTTTTTCAAGTGGTAGTGGTTGGGTCATTTTCACTATTTGTCTTTTCCAGTACCATGAAAACTATGTATTTACAAAATCCTCCACTCAATTTTGAGGAAATTCCTGTTTAGTCCCTTTTTTGTGGGTCAATAAAAGACAAAAAGCAAAAGTTTAGCTGTCCTATGAAAACATGACAAAAATGATCCCTTATGTTTGAGAAAATAATTACACTAGACAACTAAGGTATCTTTCATCGACTCCATATTAGTCGTTTGGTAGAGCGTATAAAAACAATACAAATTATAATATATTAATAAAATTTATATTAATAATAGTTATATTAATTATGCTTATATTTTATTTATACACTGTTTAATTTGATGTATTAAAAATCACATGAATTACATAATTTTTAAAATATTTTTATATATATAAAAATGTCCTTCATATATATGTTGGAAAGGATGCAGAAAAATTTCAGGTATAATTGTGGTTTTAATCATGTTAATGCATGCGTTAGGTCAATTGCATTACTAGTACCATGAATTTTAAGGTATTTGTAATACACACCTCAATACACAATAAAGAATATAACTAATGCATGCATTAATTATACATAAACTAAAAAATGTAACAAAATAAAGTACTAATAATGTACAAGACTAATGCATGTATTAATCTTTTTAATATACGCTACCAAACGATCCCTAAGAATAATACTACTAATACCGAATATGCTTTAGAAATAAATTAAAATTAGCACATACCACAAAATTATACCTCTAAATAGGAGGTTTGGCTAATTTCCCTTTTTCTCATACTTGGTATTCGATTTCGATTATTACCTGTGCTTGATTTACGTGTGTGCTTTCATTATCATATTATTTTATTAACATTATTATTCTTTTCTATTCATTTTTATTTATTTTTTTTACAAAAATAACCTTCATATATATGTTGAAAAGGATGCAAAAAAAATTTAAGGAATAATTATATCTTTAATCACGCGAATGCATGCGTTAGATAAATTACATTACTGATATCATGAATTTTGAGATATTAGTAATACACACCTCAATATACACTGATATAATTAAAGCAATACATTAGTTATACATAGACTAAAAAATATACCAAACAAAATATTAATAATACATAAGATTAATGCATGCATTATTTTTTTAATACACTCTACCAAATTACCCCTGAAAATAATACTATTAATAGTTAATACTGAATAGAGTCTAAACCGTCTTAATAATACTGAATTTATTAATAGTAAAATTAGTTATATTGAAATTATTTTTAATTATAACTTATACATAAACCGAAAATTCGACCAAATAAAGATTTAAGAAAGGTATTAAAAGAAATGCGAGATATTTACACTTTAAAGATTTGTACTAGGTTTTAGAAATAAATTAAAATCAGTACATACTACAGATTTATATGTCTA
>NW_025856924.1:0-4077 GCF_002878395.1 Capsicum annuum
GGAAACATAGTCAACCTTGCCGTGCTAGGGGAAAGAAATCATCAAATCGGGCTACATCTACTCAAGCCACCAAATAATATCATAAGAAAATGAAAGTCTAACTAGATAACACTAGTCTATACAACTACCCAACAAGAATCAATTACATCAAGGAACATTATCAAGTAATATCAATAATTCCCATGCAGTGGTAGCAATAGCAACAATAACATCAATATCAACATACTAGACAGGCGGTACAAAAAATAAACAAGTAAATGTCCCTCAGCAATCCAATCATTCAAGTATTCAAGCTCTATGTTATGATGTTCATGATCCATAAATCTATGACTCATATCTTAGAAATTTATTGAAGGGACCCTCAAAGACAAGTATGATGTTGTCACCAAGTTTTCCCTTGCATATGCCAAATCTTACACTACAAGAATAGATAGCCTCAAAATGCCTGCTGGCTATCAACCCCCTAAATTTCAATAATTTGAGGGCAAAGGTAACCCAAAAAAAATATGTTGCACACTTTGTCGAGACATGTAATAATGTTGGAACTTACGGTAACTATCTTGTCAAATAGTTTGTTCTTTATCTAAAGGAAAATGCCTTTGATTGGGATATGAACCTCGAGCCTAACTCCATTGATAGTTGGGAGCAATTAGAACACTAGTTCCTAAATTGGTTTTATAGCACAAGGCATACAGTGAGCATGATAGAGCTCACAAATACTCGGCAAAGAAAGGATGAGCCAGTCATTGACTTCATTAATCGATGGAGAAATACAATTCTAAACTGCAAAGATAAGATCACTGAAGCTTCTGCAATAGAGATGTGCGTCCAATGAATGCACTGGGGACTTCTCTATATCTTGCAAGAAATTAAACCAAAATCCTTTGAAGAGTTAGCTACTCGTGCTCATGACATGGATTTGAGCATGTCTTTTATTGAAAAGGAAGGAGCGCTTATTCATTACCCTCGAAGGGGAAAAGAAAAGAAGGAACCCAAAAGATGGGGCAAGTTTGTTCCCAAAAATGAAAACAAAGAGTCCATGAATGTTGATGTTTCTCGTGTGAAGGTCACCACAAAGGTATGCAAGAAGCAAAGTGTAAAGATGACTTATGGAGCATGTACAAATCAAAAAATTTAAAGAAGATGCAAGAAAAGGAATATCCCTTCCTTGATTCTAATGTTTCTGAAATTTTTGATGAACTCCTTGAGCATAATCTTATTGAACTCCCAGAGATAAAGCGTCCCAATGAAGCTGGAAGGACCAATGACCCTAATTATTGCAAATATCATAGGCTCGTAAGTCATCCCCTGGAAAAGTGCTTTATATTTAAAGATAAAGTCATGCAACTGGCAAAAGCGAAGAAGATCTTCTTCGACAATAAGACGGCCAGTTCTCATTAAATCTCTATTAATTTTGGCTCACTCAACCCAGTCAAAATATGTATCAAAAAGCATAATAAGAAAATATTAGATCCTGACATGTCTTCAGTTGACGAAGGCAATGATGAAGGTTGGACTCTGGTAATGAGGCACAGACGCAGGAGGATGAGCCTGCAAAAGAAATCATCCAAGAAGTCAACCAAAAAGAGAATGGTAAAGAAACCAAGGAAATAGAAGTTGGTTGAATTCCCAAAGAACACGAGGGTGACTGAGCTTCACTACCAAAAACCTCGACGTTCGGTGACTTTAGAGGAATTCTTACCGAGTTGGTTTTGTGTAAAGACTGCCTAAGTAAACCTTGAGGTGCTTTTTTAATACCATCAAAGAGGGGGAAAAGGATGAGAATCTACCCATAGAGGTTCCTTCACCTTTTGGAAAGCTTGCTGAAACTCTTAGTGAAGAGGCACATGTGTGTGATACAAAAATCACATTCATAAATAACGATCTTCTTCTTGGTGAGGCCCTACATAACCGTCCCTTATACATGGTAGGTCAAATTCTAGGAAAGAAGATCAATAGAATCTTGATAGGTGAGGGGTCTAAAGTCAACATCCTGCCTATCCGTACGATGAAAAAACTTGGCATCGCTACTAGTGAACTGGATAAAAGTCGTATAATGATCCAAGGCTTCAATCAAGGGGGGCATAGGGTCATGGGATGTATCAAGTTGGGGATTCCTATGGATGATTTTCAATCAAACCCATTGATGCATGTGATCGATGCCAAAACTTCATACAATATATTGCTTGGGAGGCCTTGGGTGCACGGTAACAAAATTATCTCATCCTCTTACTATCAATGCTTGAAGTACCTCAAAGGTGGAGTGGAAAAAAAGATAGTTGCCGATGACAAGCCATTTACTGAAGCTGAGTCACATTTTGCCGATGCAAAATTCTAGTTAAAAAAGCATGGTGTGGATGAGAAAGGGGTTGAAGATGTCACCAAGACCAAGTGTGATGATCTTGCATCTAAGAAGGTCGCGGTGATTTTCAAAAAAGTCACCACCAAGAAGCCTTTCTCTACTTCAAATAAAGAAGGTGTCGCTTCTACAAAAAAAAGGCAACTCACATTCTTCGTTACATACCAAAGGTAAGGAAAGAAAATAATCACCCATCGGATTCCCAAGATAATGTGCTAAAGGGGCTAACTTTACCTATCAGGAAGATTGACGCAATAAATCCATCCTCAAGGCCACTTGGGGAAACTGTGGCTCAAAATTCGCCACAAGATATGGCACTCCCTACGAAGCGTACAAAAGAGGGATTTGATCCAAATGCATACAAGCTATTTGTAAAGGCTGGATACAATCCAAATGAGCCATCAAGGTTGGGAAAACTTCCGTTGGAATGTATGACCAGGCAGGCACGTGAAGGCCTAGGATATACGCAGTTACCTCTAATTCGCATATCTATAAGAAGACCAGTTAGCAACTACATCACTGTAGAAAAAGAGTCTACTGCATCTAATAAAAGGATTTCTATCTTTGACCAACTTGGAGAATCAACTGCAAGAACTTCTGTATTCGAAAGGTTAGGACTTCTAAATAAGAGGAAAAGCAACAAGTGTAAGAGGAGTCGTTAAAGCAAGATGATGCACTCTTCACTTAAAATACGAAAAGATTTCCAAAGTTTGATTCCTTCTAGAATGAAGTGACAGATGGAACTGGTAGTTTCATACAATGAGGTGCTAAAAGCAAAGCTGCATATTGTGTTTTATACCAAGAAACTCAAAGAAGATGAAGAGAGTGTTGTCTTCTCATATCATATTATGACCCAAAACAAAAAGATGTCTCATCTCAAATAAAGGTTGATGAAGAGATAGAAGATGCCTTTTGGTGTCAAAAAAGATGCCTTTTGGTGTCACCACATATCCATCAACGATAATGATCCTCACAAGGAGAAAGATGCTGAAGATGCTTTCTCTCAACTTGGAGAAGGAGTAAAGGTCATAATAGATCCCCTAAATAAAGTTAATCTTGGAACTAATAAAGAACAAAGACAAACTTACCAGAGTGCATTTATAGAAATAGAGGAGGACGTCTCTTATATAGATATACTCAAAGAATATATGGATGTCTTCTCTTAGAGCTATAAGGAAATGCCTGGCTTAGATCCAAAAGTAGCAGTCCATCAGTTGGCATTCAAGAATGGTGCTCGTCCTATTAAGCAAGCCCAAAGGCGCTTTAGGCCAGATTTGGTTCCTTTGATTGAAAATAAAGTTAACAAACTCATTGAAGTGGGCTTTATTCTTGAAGTCAAATATCCCACATGGATTTTAAGTATTGTTCAAGTACGGAAGAAGAATGGCCAAATTTGAGTTTATGTCGACTTTTGATATCTCAACAACGCATGCCCTAAGGATGATTTTCCAATTCCCATACCAAAGTTGATGATTAATTCCACCACTGGTTATGAGGCAATTTCCTTCATGGATGGTTCATCCAGCTATTACCAAATCCACATGATGCCAAAAGATAAAGATCTCACTGCATTTCGTATGCCCAAAGGTATTTATTGCTACAAGGTGATGCCTTTTGGTTTAAATAACACTGGCGCCACTTATCAAAGGGATATGCAGAATATCTTTGACGGCCTACTCTAATAAAAATGTTGAATGCTATGTGGATGATCTAGTGGT
>NW_025856925.1:0-3855 GCF_002878395.1 Capsicum annuum
TATTGGGTTCTCCAAATTTGATATAATCAACGTGTTTTTTACTTATTTATTTTTGAATATGATATGAATTATTAAAGATATATGCGTGAGACACAATCTACTAATTAATGTATTTCTTTCAAATACCCTACTAGAAACAGATCACAATTTCATTTTATAATACCTCAGGAGCTAATGAAACTATTTTAATAAAATTTAATTCTCTCAATTCCCGAGCGATTGCACCAAAAATTTGAGTTCCTTTTGGATTTCCTTCTTGATCAATAACAACCGCAGCATTGTCATGATATCGTATTATTATCCCGTTGTCACGTTTGAGTTCTTTACAGGTACGCACAATTACAGCCCTGACTACTTCTGATCATAGCAACAATAACGTCACCAATATGAGCATATCGACGATTGCTAGCTCCTATGATTCGCAGACCATACCACTACCTCAGGTGTAGTAGAGAGGTTGTTTCCGATAAACCCTTGGCTTAGGACCGATAACAGTATAGCAAACCCAAAAGATAAGTGCATAAACTAGTACGGTACGCAAAATAAACTAACAGTATACCAAACACAAAAGATAAGTACATATAAACTAGTACGATATGTAAAAATAGCCACACGATAATACTACAGCCTCAACACCACGAACTAGAAACTCCAGACAGAAAAGAACTCTCCCCAACTTATACCGACGCACTCCCACACCCTAACCCTCTACCCTAATGCGTGTCCTCCACACCTTCCTATCAAGAGTCATAGGTCATGTTCTCCGTAAGTTGTAACTACTCCATATCATGCCTAATCACCTCCCTTCAATATTTCTTCGGTCTACCTCTACCCCGTCTAAAACCATCCATAGCCAGTGTCTCGCACCTCCGCACTGGAGCATCAGAGCCCTTCCTCATCACGTGCCCGAATCAACGTAACCTCACTTATCGAATCTTGTCTTCCACCGAGGCAACTCCAACCTTCTCCCGAATAATCTTATGCCTCACCCTATCTTTCTTGGTATGTCCACGCATCCATCGCAACATTCTCATCTCTGCCACCTTTAACTTTTGGATGTGGGAGTTCTTAACTGGCCAATACTCCGGTTCATACAACATAGCCAATCGGACTACCACTCTGTGGAACTTACCTTTAAGCTTCGGAGGCACCTTCTTATCATATAGAACTCTCGAAGCGAGCCTCCATTTCTCAACCATCCTTCCCCAATACGATGCGTGACATCCTCGTTAATCTTACCATTGCCCTGAATCATAGACCCCAGATACTTGAAACTCTCCCTCTTTTGAATGGCCTGAGAGTCCAGCTTCACAACCATTCCAGCCTTCTGCGACGTATCACTGAACTTACACTCCAAGTACTCCGTCTTGGTTCTACTTAACCGAAATCCACTGAACTTACACTCCAAGTACTCCGTCTTGGTTCTACTTAACCGAAATCCTTTAGACTCAAGCGTCTGTCTTCAAATCTATAACTTATCATTAACTCCACCCCGAGTTTCTTCAATCAGTACCACATCATCTGCAAATAACATATACCGAGGCACCTCCCTTTGAATATGTCGTGTGAAAACATCCATCACCAAGGCAAATGGACACGGGCTAAGAGTCGATCCCTGGTGTAACCCTATCAAAATTGGAAAGTGCTCCGAATCTCCACCTACCGTCCTCACACGAGTCTTCGCACCATCATACATGTCCTGAATCGACCTGGTGTACGTCACGGGCACCCTCTAGCCTCCAAGCACCTCTACAGAATCTCCCTGGTAACTCTGTCATATGCCTTCTCAAGATCAATAAACACCATGTGCAAGTCCTTCTTCCTCTATCGAAACTGCTCCACTAATCTTCTCACAAGGTGAATGGCGTCAGTGGTCGAGCGACCTGACATGAAGCCGAACTGATTCTCAGAGATCGTCACGATCCTTCTCATCCTCAACTCTACGACCTTTTCCCAAACCTTCATAGTATGACTCACCAAATTAATACCTCTATAGTTGTTGCAACTCTGGAAGTCCCCCTTGTTCTTATACATTGGAATCATCATACTCCACCTCCACGCTTCAGACATCTTCGCCGCCGAAAAATAATGTTAAACAACCTCGTCAACCTCTCCAAACCCGCCCCGCTAGTGCTCTTCCAAAAATCTGCTGGAATCTCGTCTGGCCCCGTCGCCCTACCCCGCCGCATCCTGCGAATAGCTCCCTTGACCTCCTCGACCTCGATATGCCTACAATAACTAAAATCGCGACCATCCTCAGATTTCTGCAAGTCCCCCAACACGAACCCTTTGTCCCCCTCGTCGTTCAAAAGATTATGAAAATAGAACTGCCACCTCTCCCTAATGAGGGCATCCTCAACCAACACTGAAACATCCTCGCCTTTGATGCACTTCACTTGATCAAGGTCATGAGCCCTCCGCTCCCTGTCCTTGGCAAGCCTATACAACCTCTTTTCTCCGCCTTTCTCCTCTAAAGCCGCGTACAAGCTCTCAAAAACTGCAATCTTAGCTGCCGTAACCGCTAACTTAGCCTCTTTTCTAGCTACCTTATACTCCTCCTTGTTCATCTGCCTTTCCTAATCATCCATGCTCTCAACCAACTTAGCATAAGTCACCTTCTTAGACTCCACCTTTCTCTTAACCTCTTCGTTCTATCACCAGTCTCCTCGATGCTTGCCAGATCGAGCTCTCGAGACACCCAACACCTCTCTAGCGGTCTTCCTAATGCAACTGGCAGTCGTCTCCCACATACTATACACACACCCCTCTACTCTCCCAAGCCCTCCTACTCTTCAACTTCTCCTCCATTTCCAAGGCACTAGTCAAAGTCAAGCTACCCCACTTAATCCTGGGCCGAGCCTCCACACTTCTCTTCTTTTTGCCCTTATTGATAACCAAGTCTATCACCAACAACCTGTGCTGAGTCGAAAGATTCTCTCTAGGTATGACTTTACAGTCTTTACATAACGCTTTATCCCTTTTACTAAGAAGCAAAAAGCCTATTTGAGTCTTGGCCACTGAACTACGAAACGTAATTAGGTGTTCCTCCTTCGGAAAGCTCAAATTCACTATTCACAACCTAAAAGCCCTAGAAAAATCCAAAAAGAAGCTCTTCCTTCATTCCGTTCCCTAAAACCGAAACCACCATGCACATCATCATAACCTCTCAACAAAGACCCAATATGCCCATTGAGATCCCCTCCCACGACAAGTCTCTCAGTGCTCGGGATGGTACGCACCACCTTATCTAAAACCTCCCAAAAGTCGTCCTCCTCGTCCAAACTTACTTGCGGGGTGTAGGCATTAATAACGTTCACTGTAAACCCTTCAATGACCAACTTAATAGACATCAACCTATCACTAACTCTCTTAACCTCTACAACCTGCTTCCTAAGTTCTTTATCTACTAGGAAACCTACCCCATTTCTATGTCTTACGCTACCTGAGTACCACAACTTGTATCCATCCACATCTCTCGCCTTAGTACCTACCTATTTAGTTTCCTGGACACACGCTATACTAACCCACCTCTTTCTAAGAATCTTCACTAGCTCTATAGACTTACCCTACAAAGTTCCTATGTTCCAAGACCCAACTCGCAACCTAGACGCTCTTTTATCCCACCTAACCTTACTACCCCTTGCCCTTAACCCCAAACTCGATCCCAGACCCGACCCATACCCAACACCACCCAACCCCGACCCCGACCTATGACATGACCCTAGTCTACCATTGCCAATCCCAGCCACTACGCAAATAGGGGAAGAAGGATGAAAAGAAAAAGGAGGAAAAATAACACAGGGGGATCAAAAGAGGCTAAAAGGCCACACTGGTTATAATTAAATCAATAAAGGA
>NW_025856926.1:0-4637 GCF_002878395.1 Capsicum annuum
TTATGATTATTTATAATTAATGATTTATGATAATGAAGGATTAGTGATAAATGTTGATTCGTGGTTGATATTATTTATGTGGCTAATAATGACTAGTTAATGATCGAGGATTAGTTGGTAAATGTGGATTAGATAATAAATGATGTTATCCTAGAAATAATTATTTTTTATTGAATAATGTTTAGTGGCTATGTGAAAATTAGTGATTAAATGATAAATAAATGCTATGATGACCAGTGGTCAAACAGATTAGTTGATAAGAGATGTTTAACTTGTAAATAGTGACTAGTGTATATTGATGCTAACATTGTTAAATAATGGTGTTGTTATGGAATCTCAGTATTTTATCTAAAGGTTGAAGGGTTGTGATAATGTTGGTGAATGACATATTTATGATAATCGTGGAGTGATGATCAAATGATGATGAAAGTTGACTATTGAGTTGACTGATTGTGTTATTCTTCTATTGAGTGTACTCTCTATTAGAATGGGAGTTTGTGATGAGTTCTTTACTTTTTTGACTCAATTGGTGTATGTGAGCCAATTTTGTAATTATATTTGTTTGTTATAATGTCTATTGATGCATTATTTTTTTAATCATTTATGTGTGTTTGCAGAATGATATTGGTATGCGTTGATGCCTTATATGATGTTGTTATTCAATTTTAATTGCTTATTATGTACAGTGATATTGGAGATGATTTAGGTTCATTTCTGTACCTTGACTTTGTTTATGCTATATTGGATTTTATCATTCTTATATCATGATTTAGCTTAGTCGATTGATGATGCCTACTGAGTACCCATTATTTTGGTAATCATACTTCACTGCTATTCCTTTTTGGTGAAGATCTAATCACTAGCTATTGCTATTGATCATTATTTATATAGCGTTGATCTTTTGGAGATAAGGTGAGCTCTTGGATTTGCAAGTCACCTATTTCCTTCTTTATTATTGTTATTTAGTCTTTTGTACTAAGACAGATGTATTGACTATATTCTAAGTCTTTTGGGTTGTATCATTGACATTAGATGCTCTTTACTGGCTCTACTAAGTTGTGGGATTGGTATTCTGTATTGTCTATGTTATCTATTTAGAACACTTGTCTATGTGCATGTTATGTTCTTGAAATTTAGCCTATGTTGGGAATTTACTACCGAATTAACCCATTGTATTAGCTCCGAGAATTGGTTTGGCTTACCTACTTGAGGGATTTAGTAGATGCCATCATGACTCATAAGTTAGGTCGTGAAAAATTAGTATTAGAGCCTAGGTTTCATCTGATTTATTAGTACAAGAGCAAGTGTAAAAGTAGAGTCCTGAGATCAGAATGTTGACATCCATTTTCTATCTTTGGAAGGCTATGGGACATTCTTAGGAGCTCTTCACTTCTTTTACTCATATTGTTATAAGATTTTTAGCTGGTTTGTAGGGTATTCCATTGACATTATTTTTTGCAGGTGGCCAGGACACGTGTTTCTGCAAAATGAGATAAGGGTCCCGAGATGAAGCCTAGGGATTCTACTCCTATATATAGATGACCTAGATATTGTGGAGAGCCTATTGATGTGTACCTGACTAGGGGACAGGAAAGGTCACATTCCCCAGGTATTATTCATTCTCCTAAGCTAGAGGATATTCCGTCCAAGCCAGCGGTGTGCCATGGATAAGTCTAGGCTTTGCCAGGGTTTATTCCTTCTTCATTTCTTAGAGATGCATTTATTCAACTTTTATGGATAGTTCGTTGTGTTTCGTTTAGTGATGCATAGTCTACTAATAAAAATAGTACTGAGGCAAGGGCACAGTGTTGCTTCAGCTCCCAGATTTAATATTCCTCCTATACTGGTATTTGTTTAGCCATTAGTTACTCAACCAGTGGTTGATCAACCGTATATAACTTCTGAGGCGAAGAAGATGCTGGGTAAATTCTTGAGATTAGATCTGGCTAGGTTTTCAGGTGCACCGAGCGAGGATTTATATTAGTTTTTGATTGCTTATGAGGATAGGCTTTGTGCTTTGTTCCTTTTTAAGGCTCATAGTGTGGATTACACCATATTTCAGTTGGACTTATCTGTTTGTCATTAGTAGAGAGGTTATATAGATTCTAGGTCAGCTGGAGCTTCTCCCTTATCTTGGACTCAGTTCTTTGAGATGTTTTTTAAGAAGAATATGACTCATATCCTTAGAGATCATTTGAGGGATTAGCTCCCTAATTTGGATAAGGTTTCTAAGAAAGTTGCAGAGTATGAGGCTTATTTTTATGAGTTGGAAATATATGCGACTTTTATTCTGGACACTGAGTATGAGAGGATTCATTGCTTTGTTAGAGAGTTGAGCCGCCCTAATCTTATATCTAATTAGAGTTTAGTTGTTATGGGTAGGTCTTTTGTTGAGGTTTTAGATCATGCTCGAGTGATAGAGGAAATACATTGTGAGATTTATGGGGGTCGTAATAAGGGGCCTATGTTTAAGGGAAGATTCAGTAGGAGTCATTGTTGCTCCCAACCCGAAGATGGAAATTCTTAGAGTAGGTATCCTCCATATCCATCCTATCATACTTAGAATCATCTAAATCAGCCAACTCAGGAAACTCTTCGATTAATGTCGAAGGTTACTCTAGTGCTAGTGATCTCCATGGTAAGGGTATTGGTCAGTTGTTGAGAGGCTCATATACGAGTTATTCTGGTTGTGTTGGTTACTCTGGGCTAGTCAAATCTATTAGTTTTGGTTTAGCTTATGTTTTTTTTACTTATGGGTTTCCAGGTCACTATTTATGTGATTCCCCTTGTTGCAAGGTAATTGTTGCTTCAGCTCAGAGTATTTCCCCTATCAGAGCAGTTCATCCCTCAGCTAGAGATAGTTCTCATGCTTCTAAGGGTAGTTCCCTGGGTATTCGAGGAGGTTCTCAAGCATGCAGGATCAGAGGTCGATAAGGTGCTCAACCAAGTGGCGGGCATGCTCAGTTGTATACAGAACCTACTAGACTTGAGATTCAGACTTCAGATGTTTTAGTTACAAGTATGATTTTGTGAGCTACTAGATGACCCTTGCTTTATTTTTTCCCGGATCCACTTATTCTTATATTATAATTTACTACGAACCATGGTTGTAGTTGACTAATGATTTATTATCTGTGCCATTGCGCGTATCTACTCTTGTGGGCGATTCTTTAGTAGTGTATCGGGTTTTGAGATCATGTGTTATGACTGTTGGTGTTGATCTTATTATTCTGGATTTGGTGGATTTTGAAGTGATTCTGGGCATGGACTAGTTATTCCACTATCATACATTCATGGATTATTTTGCTAAGGCCATTACCTTAGACATGCCTAGTACACCCACCAGTCATGTGGAAGGGAGATGTTAGCCATGAGTCAACTGGGATTATCTTTTTTATGTTTGTTAGTAGACTTATTTTGAAGAAGAAAAAAAGTTTCATGCATATGTACATCGATTATAGGAAGCTTCATAAGGTGATGATGAAGAATCATTATCCTATGCTCCCATTAAAAATTTGTATGACCATTTTTAGGGTGAAATAATGGTTTCTAAGATTGATTTGAGGTTGGATTACCATAAGTTGAGTATTCGGGCAGAGGATATCTCGAGGACAACTTTTAGGACCAGTAATGGTCAGTATAAGTTCTTGGTGATGTCTTTTAGGTTGACTAATGCTCTAGCTGCATTCATAGATTTGATGAACTGAGTATTTAGATCTAATTTAGACACCTTCATGATCGTGTTCATTAATGATATCCTTGTATGTTCTAGGAGTAGCGAGGAACATATACAGTATTTGAGGATCGTGCTTCAAACCTTAAGACATGATATGCTTTTTTTAGAATTCTGCAAGTCTGAGTTTTGTCTTGAGTCGGTGACATTCCTTAGTCATGTGTTGTCTAAGGAATGCATTATAATAGAACCAACCAAGATTGAGGCGATTCATGATTAGTCTATACCTAGATCTCCGGCTGAGATTTGTTGCTCCATTAGTTTAGTCGGTTATTTTAGATGCTTCTTTGAGCGTTTTTCTACTATTTCAACCTCTATAACTAGATTAACTCCGAAGGTGATTCCTTTTCGATGGTCCAAAGAGTGTAACGGTTAAGGACTTTCTTACATAAACCCATGCATTAGCTCTTCCTATTGGGGATAAAGGATTTACCATGTTTTGTAATGCTTTTGGTGTTGGTCTAGGTTGTGTATTGATGCAGTAGTGTCATATTATTGCTTATTCTTCTAGACATCTTAAGATGCATGAGAGAAATTACCCCACACATGATTTGGAGTTGGTGTCGGTAGTTTTGGTGCTTATAAATTAGAGATATTATCTATATGGCGTGCATTATGAGATTTTTAAAGATAATCATAGTCTTCAGCCTATTATGACCTAGAAGGAGCTTAATGCTTGACAGCGTAGATGTATGGAGTTTCTTAAGGACTATGATATTTCCATCTTGTATCATCCAAGCAAGGAAAATATGGCAGTAGATACCTTGAGTCAGAAGGTAGTAAGTATGTGTTGCTTGGCATATATTACAGTTTCTTAGGGGCCGTTAGCACAAGACATAAAGTGCTTATCAAACATGACGGTTTACCTTGATAATTCAGATCCTAAGAGAATTTTGGCTAATGT
>NW_025856927.1:0-1434 GCF_002878395.1 Capsicum annuum
TTTTTTTTCTTTCCAAAGAAAGAAATTTTTTCCACTCTTTTGGTTTTGGACCTAGCTAGCTCAGAAAATTTTCCAACCCAAAAGAAGAACTCCCAATTTTTCCCAAGTTTCTAACCTTTTCCAACAAAGAATGAAATTGTGAAATACATGTATGAAATCGTACCTCCATACCCTAAATTCACGGAATTAAGTCGTTGAGGGGACACCTAGCTTGTTTCTAGAAGGTTCGAGGGTTTTCTTCGTGGGAACCCTCGTGGGACGCGTGAAGAGGGCTACACACGGGTTGATTTTAGGCTAATTTTATGGTTTTTGGGTTGAGGTTGGTCGTATTCGGGTTGATGACTGATGTTGGGTGTTGTTGCGATATTGTTGTTGTTTGATTTTGAAGCTGCTATGGTTTGGTGTTGTTGCAAAGAAAGAAAAGGGGTGAAGAGTATTGGGCCCGGGTCGGATCTAGTGAAGTTGAGCTTGGTGGCTAGTTGTTAAGATTAAAAGGAGAAAAGGAGTTGTTGGTTTTTTTTTAATGACTTTGGGCTGCGAATTGAAATAAAAAACAAAAATGGGCCGCTGGTGAATGGGTTGTTTTGGGCCTGGGTATTGGGTTTTAATTTGGGTCAACTGAGTAGAAGGATCTTGAGAATTAGGATTAGGATTTTGGATTACACTTTAGGCAATTAGATTTAAATTCTAGCCAAATTGAATACCAATTGGTCAATTGCATTACAACTGGGGCCAATTTTGATTTCAATTAGAGTCAAATTTAATAAATTGACTAGATCAAATTGAATACTCTCGGATGCTCTCAACACTGCTTCAAACAAAAAGTGTTAGTGCTAAACATAATTCACGAAATAGGTATGTAGTCTTTTACCATATCTCCACGTGAGTACTGGCCTGAAAAGCAGAGTCATCTCTTTATGTACCTGTTTGGAATGAAATAACTGGCAACAACAAACACAACAACCCTCTTAGTTGTTTAATTATGACATTTGTCGGTTGAATATGTCTTCAAAGTGGGGTGACCCTTTTGGACACCGGCGATACTTTATGCAGAACGGTCCCTACAACTATGTAATCTTGTACTGGAGTGGCAACCCTTTTGGTTTCCTATATCACTTGTTGTATGTGGAATGATAACCTCTCAAGTTATAGCCGATGATCGATAAATTTCTAAATTGTCAATCTTTGGATAATCTTGCGCATTATTTGATGTTAAATATGAGGCGACTTACAGATATCCTTTGAATTGCTAGCTTTTAGGTAATCCTGCACATTATCCGACCTTGGATAAGAGATGACTTACAGATATCCCTCTAATCTCTAGCTTTTAGGTGTTCCTGCACATCATCCGACCTTGGATACAACATGACTTATAGATATCAGTCAAATTGCTAGTCCTTAGGTAATCCTGCACATAATTAATCTTGGATATGA
>NW_025856928.1:0-2852 GCF_002878395.1 Capsicum annuum
TGGTCTGTCTTATTTTTCGTGGCCATTTAGGTGGACAAACAGGCAAAACAGCGTGAATGAGGTATTCTTTGGCCAAATCGGTGTGCATGGTCCACAGTTTTAGGGGTAGGGCAAGGGTCTGGGTGTGCGGTTGGCTAAAAATTGACCGGGGCATGCCAAAGAGTTTGGGAATAATCGCAGTGTTGTCTGATTAATTTTTTGTGGCCATTTGGACGCACAAACAGGAGAAACGGCGCGAATGGACATTTTCAAGCCGAATTGGTGTGCTATAGCCCACTATTTCAAGGCTGAGCCTGGGGTCAAGGTATGCTGTGGGACAAAAATGGACCGGGGTATGCCAGGGAGGTTAGGGATCATCCCAGTGTGGTTCGCTTAATTTTTTTCTTGCTCTTTGGGTGGACAAACGGGCAAAACGGCATAAACGAGGCATTTTCAGGTTAAATCATTGTGATATAGCCCATGTTTTTGGGGGTGGGCCCGGGGTCCAGGCGCGCTGTGGGCCTAAAATTTACTGGGGCGTGCCAGGAAGGTTGGGGATCATCCCAGTGTGGTCCATTTGATTTTTCGTCGCCATTTACGTGGACAAACGGGCGAAACGGCGCGAACAGGGCATTTTCGAGCCAAATTGATGTGCTATATCCTATGGTTTCGGGGATGGGCCGGTGTTCGGGCGTGCTGTGGATTGAAAATCAAATGGAGAGCGCCAGGGAGGTTGGGGATAGTCCCAGTGTGGTTTGTATAATTTTTTTTGTCCATCTGGGTAGAGAAACAGGCAAAACAGTGCAGATGGGGAGTTTTTGGGCCAAATCAGTGTCCTATAGCTCACGATTTCGGGGGTGGGCTCGGGGTCTGGGCGTGCTATTGGAAAAAAATCGACCGAGGTATGCCAGGGTGCTTTATGATCGTCCCAGTGTATTGCATTTAATTTTTCGTAGCCATTTGGGTGGACAAACGGGCGAAACGATGAGAACGGGGCATTTTCGAGCCAAATTGGTGTGCTATATCCTATGATTTTAGGGGTGGGCCTGGGGTCTGGGTGTGTTGTGGGTTGGAAATCGACCGGGGCGTGCTAAGGAGGTTGGAGATCTTCTCATTGTGGTTCATTTAATTTTTCGTGGCCATTTGGGTGGACAAACGGGCGAAAAGGCACGAACGGGGCATTTTTGGGCCAAATTGGTGTGCTATTGCCTATGATTTGCGGGTGGGCCCGAGGTTCAGGCATGCTGTAGGCCAAATATTAACTGGGGCATGCCAGGAAGGTTGAAGATCATCTCTGTGTGGTCCATTTATTTTTTTATGGCCATTTGGGTGGACAAACGTTGAAACGGCGCAAACGAGATATTTCCAGTCCAAATCAGTGTGTTATAGCCTACGATTTTGGGGATGGGCCAGGTCCGAGCGTGCTGTGTGTCAATAATTAACCAGGGAATTCCAGGGAGGTTTGGGGTCATCCCAATGTGTTTCGTTTAATTTTTTGTGGCCATTGTGGTGGACAAACGGGTGAAATAACGTGAATGGGACATTTTCGAACCAAATCAGTGTGCTATAGCCCTTGGTTTCGGGGGCGGGCTCGGGGTCCAGGAGTGCTGTAGGCTAAAAATAGATCGAGGCATGCCAAGGACATTGATATCTTTTCAATGTGGTCTGTTTAATTTTTTGAGGACATTTGGGTGGACAAACAGGCGAAACGGTACAAACGAGGCATTTTTGGGCCAAATCGATGTGCTATAGCCTACGGTTTCGGGGATGGGCCCAGGGTCCGGGTGTGCTGTGGGCTAAAAATTATTCGGGGCGAGCCAGGGGCATTGGGGATCATCCCAGTGTGTTCCATTTAATTTTTCGTGGCTATTTGGGTGGATAAACTGGCATAACTGTGCGAAAGGGGCATTTTCAAGCCTAATCGGTGTGCTATAGCCCACAGTTTTGGGGTTGGGCCCGATGATTGGGCATCCTGTGGGCCTAAATAATTTGAGGCATGCCAGGGAGCTTAGGGATCATCCCACTGTCGTAGCCATTTGGGTGGACAAATGAGCGAAATAGTGCGAACAAGGCATTTTTGGGCCAAATTGGTGTACTATATCCTATGATTTTGGGGGTGTACCCGGGGTCCGGGCGTGCTGTGGGCCAAAAATTGATTGGGGCATGCTAGAAAGATTGGGGATAGTCTCAGTGTGGTCCGTTTAATTTTTCATGGCCATTTGATAGGACAACTCGGAAATGACGTGAACGGGACATTTTCAGTCCAAATCAGTGTGCTATTACCTACGATTTGGGGGTGGTCTCGAGGTCCGATCATGGTGTGGGCAGAAAATTAATCGGGGCATGTCAGGGAGGTTGGGGATCATCCCAGTGTGGTCCGTTTAATTTTTCGTGGCTATTTGGGTGGACAAACGTGCAAAATGGCTCGAACGTAATATTTTTGGGCCAAATCAGTATGCTATAGCCCACGGTTTCATGGGTAGGGCCGGGGTTCGGGCACGTTGTAGGTCAAAAATTGATCGAGGAGTGCCAGGGGGGTTGAGGATCATCCCAATGTTGTCCGTTTAATTTTTCATGGCCATTTGGGTGGACAAACGGATGAAACAGCACGAACGGGACATTTTAGGATCAAATAGGTGTGATATAGCCCACGGGTTCAGGGGTGGGCCTGGGGTCCGGATTTGGGCTGAAAATTGATTGGAGCATTCCAGAGAAGTTGGGGATCATCCTAGTGTGGTCTTTTTAAATTTTCATGGCCATTTGGGTGGACAAACAGACGAAACGGCACGAACGAGGCATTTTAGGGCCAAATCGGTGTGTTATTGCCCCCAACTTTAGGAATGAGCCAGGGATTCGGGCGTGCTGGGGGTCAA
>NW_025856929.1:0-1179 GCF_002878395.1 Capsicum annuum
CGTTCACCCCTAACCCATCTACTAGCGGTTGTATACCCACGTTATGTTGGAACCAGCCGTTCTACTCCTCCTACATAGTGATTGACTTGGGGACATCATTTGGATTGAAGTAGAGAGCTTCCATCTTTTCGGAAGGCTTTATTTCATGCTATGAAAGTTTTTAGGCATTTTTATTTATTTCTGGACTATGGTTTTGGCTATGGTTTGGGGCATGTCCCAACCAAATTTTATTACTCTTTTGGTTAGAAGCTTTATAAAACTGCTATTGGTTGAAATAGACGGAATCAGTATGGGTGTTATCCTCGGCTTTGGTATTGGTGTTGGGGCTTACACCCTTGGACGGTATTGTTGGTTGTTCCATCGCATTTTATTTTGGGATTAAATCATATTATGTTTTGAAATTTAGTTGGTAATTGTCTGGTTTATGGCCCTTGTTTTGGTATTAGTTTGGTTTGGTATGGTTGGACGGTTGGTATAGGATGATTGGACTTGGTTGGGTCGGTCACAGTTGTGATCCTATCCCAGAGTCTTAGCATGAACAATAAATCTATCTTGTTATATGCTTGGAATTCAGCTAACTCAGGGTAGGTGGCTGAAGGTTGGGGTTGAGTAACGGGGGTGGTCTCCGGTCCTGGTCGGATTTGAGATGCCCATTATGACAAGGTCCCCGGTCGGGTCGTATTGGATTGGGTAGCGGGAAAGAAAAAAGTTTAAATATTTTTTAAAAAATTAAATATTTTTTAAAGGAGTAAGGGTTTGAGTTTTGGATTATGGGATAAGGTAATAAAAAACTAAAATGGTTTTTTTAATGAAGGATGGTAGGATGTGGGGGTAGGGGAGTGAGGGTGAGGTAAGGAAAAATTTTAAAAAATTCAAAAAATTAATTTTCTTTTGGAGGTGAGGGAAGGGTTGGTAGGGGTGTGGAGTCGGGTAGGGGTTAAGAAAACGTTTGAAGTTTTTTTAAAAAATTATATATATTTTTTTTAAGGGGGGGGGGGGGGGGATTGGGGGTTTGGGTTTGGGGGAGGGGAAAAAGGGAAAGAAAAAATTTGAAATTTTTTTTTTGGAAGAGGGGAGGGGGGGGGGGGGGGGGGGGTAGAAGATTGGAGGTCGGAGTAAGGGTGAGTGATTTTGAGGTTGAAAGAGAGTTTTGAAAAATGTTTTCCTTACTTTTTAAAG
>NW_025856930.1:0-2655 GCF_002878395.1 Capsicum annuum
GTATTTAGGAATGTTTCACTTTCTTAGTTATTGTACTTTCAGGCTTCAAAGTCTAAGGTCTTTAACTCTTCTCTA
This sequence comes from Capsicum annuum, assembly GCF_002878395.1. Classification (NCBI taxonomy): domain Eukaryota; kingdom Viridiplantae; phylum Streptophyta; class Magnoliopsida; order Solanales; family Solanaceae; genus Capsicum; species Capsicum annuum. Next base: position 76 of record NW_025856930.1, read on the forward strand.
AATATTATTTAGTTCACTCTTCAGATCATGACTCCTAAATGATCTAAAGGTTCTTGGAAACTCACCTATCCCACTCGAGGACAACATGGATGGCTCTAGTCCAACTCATGGGGCATAAACCTGATCAAGGGTTGTAGCTTCTGGTTTTGTCTATGGAGTCCCACCGGTCTCTACTAACCCATTCTTTGAAGGTGGCATTTATTCTCAGGTAACCCAAGGAGAGGTTGCCAATGGTGATTTTGACATTCTATTAATCTATTAACCCAAATAGTGATAACTCTATCACCCTAGTCCTGTCCTATTGGTATGGGGAGGAATGAGGTAATGTTGGAAATAGGCGAGGTAGGGAGTTATGGTTTCCTGGTTAAATGGGAGTTTCCTATAAGGATTGCTTCTTGGGAAAATAGGATATTGGTTACTACGTCTATAGCTCTTGTGCTAGGGGTGCTACCTCTATCTTCGATACTAGTATATTGAAAACTCCTTTCATTATAGTGTATGTGGTTTATTTGGTTTGGGGTCCTCTCTCTTATGTGACCTCATTGGTGGTTGTGTATTTTGGTTTTGGTCCCAAGGTTATTTCAAACTTTTTTCTTTTTTTGTTTCTACCCTGATAGCTGACTCTATAATTTCCAAAAGAGTCTATGGGGGTGTGCGGTATCTTTTGGTAATAAAGGGGTCTTGGTTGAAATTGTTTGACTCAGATGTGGTGGATTCTGATGTCATTTGAAGAATGGATTTGGTTGTACTCGTGCTTTTCACTATTAGATTGTCGGACTTGTTAGGCTCCATGGTGAGTTAGTCATAAATGGGAGGATTGCTTTGGTGGTGGATAAATTTCCTGAGGTCTTCCTGATGTCCCTCATTGTGTCTTTCTAATTGGGAGGTTGGTTTGGGATTGGCCTTGTTTTGGACACTTGTCCAATTTCTATTCTTTCTTTAAGGAATGGTTGTGGTTAGGTTAAAGGATCTTAAGGAGAAATTAAGGGATCTCTTAGATAAAGGATTCTTCAGTCTTAAGGATTCTCTATGAAATTTTGTTATTCTTGCTTGCATAGGGGGAATGGTTCCCTTGAAATACATAGGTTGTCGCTACGTGACTAAGTAATTTAGGGTGTCCTTCTATTGAGGGAGGACCTTATAGGTGTATTCCATTTTATATGGGGTACTTTGATTTTACTTAATGGTGGTTGGTAGATTCTAGGCTTAAACCTAGATATTTGATAATGGTAAAGAGAGTATGTTACCTCGGGATAGCAAAACAGAAATTGCAGAGGTAAATTGGTATATTGGATGATGTTAATGACTTGGGGATTACAATAGTGGCAAAGTTATGACTTATGGGTCGGTAGTTTAGGTTGGGCAAAGTCAGGCGCATATCCCGACTGAGTATTCTTTGGTTGTTCTAGAGGCTTTGTATGTATAACTGTGGACTTGGGGATGGTTTGGATTGTTTATGTTATTGATACATACATTGTATTATCATTATGGTATTGGGTTATGGCTTCCACATTGGTTTCGTTAGTTATTGGGTGGTCGGACTTGATTGGGTTGGTCTAGTTTATAGACTTGTCCCAGAGTCACCACACAGTTGGATACTCTATCTTTTTATATGTTCGGACTTCAGCCAACTCAAGGTATGTGTTTGGTGGTTGGGTTGGGAAACGGGGGCAGTTTCCAGTCCTAGTTAGGCTTGGGATTGCCTATTATGACAAGGCCCTGGGTTGGGTCGTGTCAGGTATAAAATCATGTTTTGGGTGTACGAACTAATCATGAAATGAATTTATAATTATGTTGTGCCCATGTGGTGACCTATGGTGTTTTTTGAGATATTATTTGTTATGTGTGATAGTGTGGGGTCTTATATGATGTTGTTGGCCTTATTATATATATTTCATGGTATTTTTCTAGTGAAAAAGGCTAAAATCAAAATCTATGTGGTATCAATGCTATATTCTTGTGTATATCACTCTATTGGCATATGAATTACCTTGAATTCATAGATGATTGACATATTGAGTGGATTTCTAGATCACATGGTTGTTATATTGGTTGGATTTGGAAATTCTCATTCTGGTTGGTAGTGAGTATTACGTCCTCATATTATATACACTTGTAAAATATTGTTACTAATGTGGAAATACTGGAAACATTGGCTTTGTGACATCTCTATAGACCCTCTGCCGGTGTATGTGTCAGAAAGGAGTCATGGATATTGGTATTGGATATTGGATTGTATATGGGTTGACGAACCCCTCATGGGTCGTTCCTTGAAAGCACAACTTGGTAGGTGTGTACGGAGGTTGTGTGATAACGCTCAACTTACACCTCAAATTAGTGTAAGGCGGTTGTCGTCAATATATTTACCCAACTTTGGAGTCGGGGTCGAATCCACAGGGAACAATGTGAGTGGCGATTAAGCTAATTTGAAGCTATAGCTACAAGTTCAATTCAAAAAAATGGTACGAAAATATAAAATTAAGATGGGGTTTTGAAAGTATCAAGTAATGTTGTCACTTCAATATTAATGTTAGTAATCAATATAAATGGGAAACCAGAGCTATGTTCACCAAGGGTTTC
>NW_025856931.1:0-1547 GCF_002878395.1 Capsicum annuum
AAGATATTCAAATTTAAGAATCGAAAATTCATTATGTTTGTATATATGAATTTATAGTTAAAAATTTAAATTAGTTTGAGAGAAATTTTAATTATTTGAAATGAATTTGATGCCTAATTTGTGAGCAAAAATAAAAATATGATTATTTAAATTTTTCTACAATTTATAAATTTTTTTATTTAATTAAATTTATTTTAATATTTAATTTCTTATGTAGCATTTTAAAAAGAGGATCTTTCAAAAATAACAGCACTTTGCTATAAAACATACCTTTCATAACCACACTTTACATAATTACCATTTATAGCCACTGTATCCGATTTACACCCGCTGTATTCGATTTTACTGATAATATGTATATATATAAAATATGAATACAATCCCTATTTAGCCGTTGTATTTACTTTTACTCAGTGGTTTGTATTCATAAAAAACATAAATACACTATAGATTTAGTCTCACCAAAAACACTACAACAACAACAAAACAATATACCCAGTGTATTCCCACCTAGTGGGGTCTGGGGAGGGTAGAGTGTACGCATACCATACCACTACCTCACCAAAAACACTATCGTTTTTTTTGTATTCTTATTTTTTCGTGTTTTTCTCGTTTTTTCTTCTTCTTCTTCTTTCTATTTTTTTTCTTTTTTTGTGTTTTTTTCTCTCTTTTATCTCTTTCTTCTTTTCTTTTCTTTTTGATTTTTTTCTGTTTTTTTGTACTTATTTTCTTTATCATTTTTTGTTCTATTTTATATTTAAATATGACTACTCGAGCACAAGTCATGGATGATAATGTAAATATCATAATCTTTTGTCGCATTTGTAGTCATACCGTCATTTATATTTTTGTATTCATTGATACAACTGTACTTGTATTTGTGTCTTAATGTTCGTGCTTGTATTTATATTTTGTAGTTCACATTTATATTTGTATTTTATAGTTCACTCTTGTAGTTGTATTTGTATTAGTTAGTTCGCACCATCATTTATATTTTATATATTTCGCACTTGTATTTTAAAGAACTGTTTTGTATTTTTATTTTATAATTGACTGTATATTATATTGGATTATATTTGTATTGTAATTTTACTGTATTTGTATATTTAGATTATATTTGTATTTGTATTATTTTCGTCGATGTTTTTTATTTTTAAAAATTATTTTGTATTTGTAAGTTGATTGCATATTGTATTTAACCGTGATTATGTATAATTTATCATTTGTATACAAACAAGTAAATGCATTAATTGTAATTTTTTGATTCTAAAATATATAAATATGTAATATATCCTTTGATACAAATGTACCGTTTAAAACTTGTATATCAAAATTATCATTTGTATTTGTAAATAAACAAATATCACTTGATACAAATACAATTACAAATAAATGAAATAAATAATTTTACAGATACAAATGCAATACGTATTTGTATATATTGTATTTGTATAAAAATTTAAATTGTATTTATTTGTATCAATAAATACAACTCGTATCAATAAATACAAAAAGTATTCGTAGAAAGAAAATCAAGCGTTCCTTTT
>NW_025856932.1:0-2675 GCF_002878395.1 Capsicum annuum
AACTAAGGAGTAAAGGGGAAATTCAATACTACCATTTGCCAACAATGTTTATCATTTTGTAACAATTGTCATTAATGGGGTAGTATTTGGTTCTCTTTCCATAATCAAAAAAAGGACAAAGAATGAGATTATTGGACAACCCCATAACTAGGGTCCCTATTGGCGCCCAACTCTATGCTTTCATAAGTAATACACAAGGCAAAAGACGGAGAAATCTCCGCCACTCGAAATGAGTGGCTTAAACTTTTCTTCCAGCTATTAAACTGTAGAGACTTTGGTTCCATAAGTGCCACGTCATATAGTGTTCCCAAGTCTCCATCATTGACATGTTCTACATGCAGACATGATAAATTGGATAATCCATTTGTGGGTCACCACAGCATCTAAGTTTATCAAATGAATCTCTGCCACGTGAACACCCTTATTCATTTCCGTAGCTCCCTTGAGAGTAATGCGTATCCGATCCAATTAAGTGCCAGTACTACTTTGATTTTTTAGATGCATGAAAAAGAGTAGAAAACTTGGCCATTTTTTTTTCTTTACTTTCTTTGTTTTTTATTTGTTTGGTTTATTTTTAATTTTATATGGAGTTTTATAAAATTTAAAAAGTAACCTTCAAATTTTATAGTCATCAATTAAGAATATGTTAAATATATCAAAATATTTTTAATCTTATAATTTAAATATGTGATGTGGAAAATTAAAAATTAGAAATTGCTAAAATGATTAAAACGGAGTAGAAAAAATATGTCCAACAATATGACATGGAGTGAGTACTGTTGACACTTAATTTTGACTTGATATTTTCAAAATAAACACTTTTATGCTTCTTACTCATTATAGGGCAAAAAATTTAATCTTTATATATTTCTTGTACAATTTTAACACAAGTTATTGATAATTATCCTTATATTTGAGAATGTTAGGATATTTATCAATTTATTATTATTTTGCATTAACTCTTGGCTTTTTTACATAATTATTTTATAAATAAATTTTGTTTCAATTTCGTTAAATTATCAATTTGTCATTAATTCAAAATCACATTTTTAACATGATATTCTATACATTTTTAATTATTGTAGTATTTTAACATTGTTTACTAATACATAAAAATGGAGAATATATTTTTAGACAGATAAATTAAATTGTCATGGATTTGGAAATGTCGCCATCATATCTTCACAAGCCACCATCCTTGCTGAAATTCGGTGAGCGCCACCAGTTATCTCCTCCGCAAATCCCACTATTTTTCTGTAACGCCCCGGGTTTTTAGCCGTCAAAATTTTTTGAGTTCTGAGTTTTCTGCCCTGGCAACGACTCAACTGATGAGTCGTAATGTTTCTTGACGGGTCAGGTGACCCTAGTCGTAACGTGTTCAGTGAATGATGCTTGACTTAATGTCCTGAGTACAACTTGGGGGTGCGAGTCGTTGGGAGTTTTGACGGGTCCTCGGGACCGAATCGTAACTAAATAAAAAATTAAGTGGCTAAGTTCTACTTTGAGTACAAGTGTGTAACACCCCGTATTCAAGTACGTGTATTGACGTATTCAAGTACGTGTATTGATCTTATTTATATGGAATTAATTTTTTTTTATTTTATTTATATCGAAATTTGTCCGTCGATGGTTCCATGCGAAGGTTATTGAATAAGATTTTCAACGACATAAATATTTCCAAAAACGGATAGGTTGCGGATATAATCGAGCACATTCGAAACTATAAAACGGTGGCCGGAATATTTGAGAATAGTAAATGTGCAGGACAATTTCTTGCACACAAACTACTGAGGCCAGCCAATTTTTTTGGGTCAACTTCGAACGATCATAACTCCCTTAATATAATGAACTGGGAGAGATGTGACCTATGAAAATAAAGATCTTTGAGTCTTCTTTCCAATGCAATTGGTTTCATCCAAATCCAACGATTGAGTAAGGAGTTATACTCGTTTTATTTCAGCCTCTCAAAACAGATTTTTAGGGTCAACTTCAAACGATCATAACTCTTTGTACAGGACGAACTGGGTGACCTACTTTATATGAAATGAAAACCCTTTGAATTATCTTTCCAACTATACCAATTTCACCCAAATCCGATATCGGAGCAAAGAGTTATGGTCGATCTACTTTAGCTTATCAAAACAGTCCATCAAAGGACAGATTTGACATTATTTAAATTTTAAAGGCATTTTGGTCATTTCCTATTATATTATGGACGGAAATATGTGTATATATACATGTATATGAGTTCAAAAACTCATTTTCATCATCAATCATTGAGAAAGAACAAACCCTAGCCAAATTTGACTTTTAAATTACTTTTGATTCAACTGTAGAAATTCCAAAGTAATTCGATAACTGCGTTTGTCATCTTGAGAGCTTTGAACGACACCTATTATTTGTGCAAACAGGATTCCATAATCAAGAGGTGAATTCTAAGGTATGAATATTGTTTTCCTTGTTCTTTTCCATATGCATATGTGTGATAGAGAATTATATGTATTAGTTGTTATTGAAAGGTGATGGAAATAAGGTTATGGACTATTTTGCATGGTTTGGTTGTATTAAATTGTGGAAGGTGGATATGGTAATTGGGTTATGGAAGGTGGACATGGTAATTGAGTTATAGAAGGTGGATATGGTGATATACTATTGAATTGATGATTATTTATGTC
>NW_025856933.1:0-1031 GCF_002878395.1 Capsicum annuum
TATAATCGTAGCATTCACCAAGTTTTCTTTTGCCTCGTTTCCTCTGCCCCCCCGCCCCCCCCCACACCCCCCCGGCCCGCCCTCCCTTTTCTTTGTTGGTGAGGTCAACTTCACATGTGTCCAGGCCAGGGTGTTTCCGAGAGTTGAAGCAGCAGGGGATGGGAGCCAGTGCATGTTGCTCAAGTATGTACGTATCCTCCTGTAATTACATGGATCAAGTTTTAATTAGCCCATGATTGAAAAATGAGAATATGATATTAATGAGGGAAAAATACATAAAGTAGCATACTTAAGTATTAAATTACAAAAAATAGCAACACTTTTATCAAACTACATTTTGTAGCATATGTATTTGTATTTTTGTAGCAACAGTTTACAAAATACAAAATCATATGTATTTGTATTTTTGTAGCAAAAGTTTGCAAAAATACAAAATGCAATTTGCTATATTATGTAATTATGAAACTCATAATGAAGGAGATAAGTATGCTATTTTTGAATTTTGCTATTGTAGTTTCCGGAATTTAGTTTATTTGATAGCAAAGATGTCTATTTACATGATAAATCTAAGTCCTCAAAATTTTCATATTTCCATAGATCATTACCATCGTCTATAATCAACATTTGATAAAAAAATACCCCTCTACTTTAATTTTTTGTCTAAATTTGCCCCTACTCATATTATGGGGCTGTTAGCAAAGTTAACAAAAATACCCCTCCATTTAACACCTCTCCACCATGGCAATTTAAAACTCCACATGGTTAAACATTTGGGTGAGGTGGACGTCATGTGGCACACCACCTCACCACCAGGTGTTTTTTTTTCTTTTTTTTTTTTCCTTTTCTCTTTTTTTGGGTTTTCCATCCGGTGTTCGATGTCCACATTGAAGCCCTGATTAATCCAGATCGCGCGTTGTATGACCCATTTTGGGGGTAATGCTCCCAACAGGATTTTCTCCATATCCAGGGCTTGAACTCGAAACTTTTGATTAATGGTGGAGCAATCTCACCACTGCACCAAAATTCATTAT
>NW_025856934.1:0-4856 GCF_002878395.1 Capsicum annuum
GCCAATTCAGGAGGATAGACTTGATCATGATTTAGTTCGTTGATAGGCTTCTGTATCATTGATGGAGGATTTATATTAGTTATCATGGTTGGAATAAAAAATGGGTTGTTCGTGAATGATGGATTTGGAGGACGCATGGTGGATGTGCCAGCAGCGCTAGACACATTAGCGTATGGACCGAATCCGGGCGGATAAGGTGGATCGTCGACTTGGGCTTGAGTAGAACTGGGATGATTTGCATCTTAAAGGCCAGGAATCGAGGAAGACGGGGCTTGTCCATTCGCCCAGGCTTGATACATTTCCGCAATTTGTTGCTTTAATAACCTATTCTCCTCCAAAGATGCGAACTCTCGTGGAACTAACTGAGCTCGACCTTCTTCATTATCAAATTCTGTTCTATCTTTTCGAGTCATCTTCCTTTTTCCTTTATACCTTGTGTTGTACGGGTGAGAGGCCAGCTTAACCACAACCAACCACCTTATTCTCTCTCTCTTTGAGACAGAAACAAATATGTTAGGATTTAGAGCTTTTTTTTTTTAAAAAAAATATACTCATAACTAACTCAAATGTCATGCACCTAAGTAATTTCCTTCTGAAATGGACTTAGGAAAACCCTCTTGTTTCATCCCGACTTTGGTGAATTAATTTTTTACCCTCATTATTTAATGCCAACATCTTAAAATTATTACTTGAAACTTGAAAAAATATTTGATCGCACCCATCGAGGGTTGCCTACGTATCATGTTTTACATGAATCAGACCATCACGTAGTTCATGGATATGGTAAATATATATATATATATATATATATTCAGGAATAAAGAGAATAAAAACTTGAAACAAATGCGAAATTTTCCATACATTTCCAATTGTTCCTAAAACAAAGCTTTAATGAAAGGAAACTAAAATTATCTAAAACTAGAACAGACTCAGAATGCTGGAGAAATACTAGGAAAAACCTATAAAGTAACTAACTCTAAGAAAACAAGGACTTTAATAATTATCATCAAGATGCCTTCCAATGATGTTTGCAACTTAATCTTCCCTTAGACTTGAGTAGATCCTGGATAATGCTTTTGGCAGATGTGGAGCGAGAGCACCTGCCTGACGGCCCAGATTTTCATCACCTTGGTGAAGATACTTAGCATAAACATTAATCAAGGTTTCACTGAGCTGAAGTACTTCTCCCCTGGCCTCGATCATACTCTCATGGCAGTTTTGCACCCAATGTTGCGTAGTGCGGACGGTATGCTTTAGGTCTTCTTCTCGTTCATGAAGGTCATCGATCTGATAGTGAAGCGCCTGTCGTTCGGTCATCCACTAGTCTTTTTTAACTTCAACTTCCTTCTGAAAAGTCGTGAAGCGTCTCGCTATTTCTCTTTCCCATTCCATGGAAGCTTTTAGCTGAGCCCGAAGCTTCAACTATGTACTTGTCAGCAAGGCCTTCTCTTTCTCAAAATCACTCGATTGCTGCTCTATAACACCGGTGACAATATCCAGGTCTTCTTGTAGGGCATGCATGGCAACACGGTTCTCTCTCTCAATCTCCTTACGAACCAACCTAATTCTGGCCTCAAATTTTGACTCATGGTGAACCAATTCTTCTCTAGCCCTTTGCAAATCATTATTTAAGATGTGCAGAGTAGACTGATAGTTCTCTTCTACCTCTCTTCGAGCCTGCTTAATTCTGACTTTGATCTCCGCTTCTCGATCTACTGGCTCTCTGGCTGACCTTTCTGGCATAGCTTTAGGAGGAGGCTGGTCATGAAATCATGGCAGATACCAATAGTCTACCTCGCCCTTGTCGCGGTCTTCCACTATGTGATCGAAACCTGAAAGTACACACCCTTCCCAGATCTTAAGTATCTCAGTCTTCCTTAGAGGGATGTCAGGGAGGAATTCATACATGAACTCTTTCATATCCTTGACTGGCGGTATATGTTGACGTCGACTGAATTGTCGCATGACTCTTAGTGGCACGTAGGGATGAACACCTCGGAGACCCATTAAGACGATGAAGGGTCGGAAAGTAGACATAAATATCACCTCTTTTGAGGGGAACCAATGATAATTCCACACTATCTTGTCCGCCGTCAACCCCTCCAAGTACTCCTTCCAACCTCTTATTCCTTCAGGAAAGTTTTGGTATTCCATCCTCTTCTCATGGCCCTTGATATAATCATTCCACTCGACTCGAAAATCCACAACAAATGGATGGTAACGAATATGCTCGAGCATCCATAACTGCAATAGAATGTTACATCCTTCAAAATAGTTCGCCCCATTTTTGCACATCGTCAGGGCCCGATAAATGTCTACCAAAATCATGGGCATGAGGGTGACCTTAGGATTCTTCTCAAAAGAGGTAATAAACGCAGCCAGATTGGTGCTGATTTTTCCTCCTCTCTTTGGAAATACCATGATTCCCAAAATAGCCACTATGAATGCTTCAGAACTGTGCTTTTTCCAGGTTTGGTAGCATCCCCCGTTGTTAAGTTCTGATTTAAACAACTCGAATCCCCTTTCCTGACATTATCTTTCGTACAAAAATTCTAGACGAACCCATCCATTTTCTAGGCAGCCTCCTATGTTCTTCTTTTTTATGTGCAATAGCTCAAAAAATCTTTCGGAAGTGATATGCTTCGGTATCATGGGTTCTCCTCGGTGAAGGTTCTTTCCCTTTTCAATAAATGCTCCTATTTCCTCCAGTGTGGGAGTAATCTCAAAGTCGGAGAATTGGAATACGTTGTTTGGAGGATCCCAAAACTGTACCAAAGATTCTATCACGTCTCTTCGTGGTTCAACATTCAACAGACTCCTTAAAAATCCCAAGTGTTTATATACTTCTCCCTGTCCATAGTCAGTCATATTGTTATACCATGTCCGCAATAACTTTGGAACTTTATCTAACACCATGAAATGGGGTACTTCATCATACCTCGGCCTCTTGTCACTCCTTCCGACTGAGTTCATATTGCCCTATAGGATAAAGATGGCAAATAAGAGTTCTATTCTAAACATCCTAAAGCAGGATAAAGAATAATTTTCGAAAGAAGTTGACGGAACGACATGGAATAAGATTTCAAAGTGAGCATGAGAAAATAATAACTGACAAAACAGGAAGTATCCAAGTCTTCTAAAACATCCTAGAGTAGAGATAATAATTTGATGACGTTTGAACCAGACATATCAGAAATAATTAAATTATTAAAACAAAATAGTGAACCAAATTATTTAACAAAATTTTAATTGTGTTTGACAAAAATGGGCTCTATGATATTCCTAAGAAAGATTTTAAAACCAAAGAAAACAGACATAACGAGACCACGACGTTAAAACGACTTAATCTTTACAAAAAAAAAAGTTCTATGTAAAGTCTTATATATTTTCTAAAATAAATCCTTAAAAATTTTTATTTAACCCCTTTTCCAGATCAATTAATTCACTTAAAAGCCGGTCAACATTCGATATGGCGTTTCCTATAATGCAACAAGTAGCACATAAAATGTACATGATGGTCTCAAAAGGTGACACCTAACCTAGATGGACCCGACCACAGGGTCGAGCCCCACTAAGTCAAAAATGCACGTGATACAAATAAAACGCAGTCTATTAGGGATAGCCATGTCTAAGTTCCAGTTATGTTAGGTTTAACCTGGTGGAGTTAGGTATCTAGACTGTCAATGAAACGAGCGGACAACTCGAGTCAGCAAGGGACAGCTTTACCGGTAGCAGGGCTTTCCGGCCTCACTGTTGGTCCCTTTCCGTCCTAAATCATGGGTGACTACAGAATCCTTCCCAGGAGCGTTGCCGCATCTCTGGTATCTCAAGCTCGGGAGCGTATACCGCATCTCCGAATATACGGTATCTCAGAAGACTCAGATGGGTGCGCGAGGGAAGACAGTTTATATTGCAATTCAAATAATATCAAAGCGATAAACATGTAGGCAAAGAACACATTTAGGTCAACAATATACAATATCAAAATTAAATAAAGCCAATTAAGTCAATATAAAAGCTCGAATTCTAGTTATATCCCCAGCAGAGTCGCCATCTGCCACACCCCTGTTTTTCACCGCATCCGACTCCGCTCGGGAGTTGGTTTTAGAGAAAATGGGTTTTCCCAATTAAAGTGACGTTTTGAAAAGGGATTATTTTATTTATAGAGTCGCCACTTGGAATTGAGTTTGGGTGTTCCAAGTCACCTTATTGAATCCCTATTCAAGAGGAAATGACTCCTTATTTTTATTTCTTGGTCTGCGAATTAGAAATCCGGATAAGGAATTCTGTTGATCGAGAGGAAGGTGTTAGGCACCCCTCGAGTCCCGTGGTTCTAGCACGGTCGCTTTAATGACTTGCGTCTGGCTTAAATTAATTTTTTTGTTTTGGATTTATAATATTTGTTAACCTAAAAGTTGTTTGCCTCCCGCTTTTAATTTATTTTAAATTATTTAAAACTGCATTGATATATGGCTTACCGATAGTAGTACTTTTCAGCCTCACCATGAGTTTTGGTATATCTCTTGCGCCTTTGGGGCATTTATGGATCGTCCCTATTTTTCTAGTCTAAATAAGCACCTAATAGGTTTAAAATATACCCAACCCAATCCAATCAGCTTCAAACGGTAGGTTAATTTTATTATAACGAATGGTCGGTAGCAGGGCTTTCCAACTTCCTCGTTAGATCTTCACTGGTATATTAAAACTATTTAAAACTCTTGTATTAAATTTGTGAAAATTAAGTTTAAAAAAAAAATTGTCAAGGTACATCACTGTATCCTTAACTTTTCAATGTCTCGCAAACGATTCGTAGGCCGCATTCTTAAATGAGATGAACATTTTAAAATGTGCCTAAA
>NW_025856935.1:0-4408 GCF_002878395.1 Capsicum annuum
TTTTCTTCGATTCACGCGCTCAAGGAGAGTGTAACACACTCTCCTTGGTAAATCAGCATTTTGTGCCTGATAGGTACCAATTTTAGCACTTGAAATGCCTGATAGGTACAAGCCTTAGTTTAGGGGCCTAAGTAAATTTTCGAGACAAGTTTGAGGGCTATCGATGGATTTGGCCAAGAATAAACATGCATTTATTTTAAAAAGGTATTTTCACTTTACATATTTTTAATCTTTAAAGAAATTAATGAAATATAAATTAACGAAAATAATGAAATATAAATTTTCACTTAAAAGTAATTAACGAAATAAAAATTAAATGATGAATTTTATATAAATTAACAAAATAATCAAAATAATTTAATTTCGTTAAATACCCCTTTATTAAATATTTGGCTTAAAAACACCCCTCCCATTAACGAAATTAAATTATTTCAATTGAATTAAACCTTACTTTAACTTTTTAATCCTAATACTTTAGTTTTTTTACATAAAAGTATTTTTTTAATTTTAAAATAAGATAATGAAAAAAAATATTTGAATTATAATATAAATTGGTTGAATTTGATTTGTAAAATAAACATACATTTATTCTAAAAAGGTATTTTCACTTTACATCTTTTTAATCTTTAAAGAAATTAACGAAATATAAATTTTCACTTAAAGAAATTACTGAAATATTAATTAAATGATGAACTTTATATAAATTAACGAAATAATCGAAATAATTTAATTTCGTTAAATACTCCTCTGTTAAATATTTGGCTCAAAAATACCCTTCCCCTTAATGAAACTAAATTATTTCGATTGAATTAAACCCTAACTTTAACCTTTTAACCCTATTACTTTAATTTTTTTACATAAAAGTATTTTTTTAATTTTAAAAATAAGATAATGAAAAAAAGTATTTGAATTATAATATAAATTGGTTGAATTTGATTTGTAAAATAAACATACATTTATTCTAAAAAGGTATTTTCACTTTACATCTTTTTAATCTTTAAAGAAATTAACGAAATATAAATTAACGAAATTAACAAAATAGAAATTTTCACTTAAAGAAATTAACGAAATATAAATTAAATGATGAACTTTATATAAATTAACGAAGGGTAATTTTGAGCCAAATATTTAACAGAAGGGTATTTTTGACCCATTTCAAATAGTTCAAGGGTATTTTTGATCCTTTTTCGAATTCCGTTAGAAGGAGGGGTATTTTTGAGCCAAATATTTAATGGAGGGGTATTTTTGAGCCAAAAATCCAACGAAGGGCATTTTTGAGCTATTTCGGATAGTTCAGGGGCATTTTTGAGCCTTTTTCGATTAAAAAATGACATGGAACTGCACGTGTAGGTGTATTACACACACCCTAATCGGCTAAAAAAAATGATTAAAATACTGTGTTTTATTAAGTTTTAGGGTTCAGTTGGTAAAGGGTTGAATAGAAGGATCCAAAATACAAACTCAAACAAGTACAAAGGTCCATTAGATCATTTCTCCTATCAAGAGATACAAGTCTAAATTCATTGTACTTGAATATGAAGAAACATCTTATAGAATACTATATAGGATACTTTATAATATTATGTATTTCATTATCGACAATTAACTTGTTATCATAGAAACTGATTACCTACCATAATATAGGCAGACTACGGCTCCTACATAAGGAGACATTCCTATTTTATCAAATCAATCAGAAGTTTATCCTAGTTTGACATAATAGAAAATACACCTTAGACTAACTCAACTGAAAAACCAGTTCTTGCTATGAAGATTGTCCAAGGAATATAATAAGAAAAGCATCCATCCCCCCAACTAATGTGACCTCTAACACCCCCATATGCTCAAGGTTAAACGTCTGAAGCATGGACAATATAATATTGGCCCAACATTTGACAAACCAAGTATAGGTACGAGTCTGGCTCCGTCACTATGGTGAGAAAATAGACCTGATGCCTAACTCAACCTTATGGTATAGCTCTTCGGGAAAGGATTGTCAAAGACCATATAAGCACTGCTGTTGTGACAGTGTTGTTGAAGGCGCGCTTAAGCCCTAAAGCGAAGCTCAAAATATGTCGAGCATTTCGCCTCGCTTAATGTGCGCTTCAGTACTCTCATCAAGGTTCAAAGGAATACATTTCCTTGCCAATGAGCCTCTTCAATAGAGGCGACACTAAATAATTGATATTCCACTTTATCGTATTTTTTTTATATTATTTGTTCATATATTTCTCTTTCATGCTTATAATTATTAGTTTTGGATTAAACATAAACTCATTCGTACTATTTAGCCCTTTATGCCTTTTTTCATTAAAGCCCACGCTTTGTTTGTACTTTGCGCTTAAAGCCCCAGTGGACCTTAGCGCTTTTTGCTTTTGATAAAATCGCATATAAGGAGACAACATCCTATTCCCTCAACCAAAGTGGAAAACTCTTAACATTATCCGGTTTTATAAGAAGTTTCTCCTCATATCATTTTTTCTTTTAACAGGTAAACGTATTTTCATTAATAAACATGGCCAAAAAACTGGCCGTATAATACAAGGGGTAAAATGAGACAGCATTTATGTCGCTACTAGGGACTGAACGCGCGACGCTCGGTAAGGCTTGCATCCCTTAACCGCTGGATTGAAGCTCCAACTTATATCATCTCCAATTTTGATAGCAAGTACCGGAGATTTTAAGGCAAATTGTCATCTTCTAAGGAAAATTACACAACTTTGGTAAGATTTATTGCGCCCTAACATCTCTCTGTACCCTCTTCAGGAAAGATGAGCAGTACCAATAATGCATAACCTATAATTATGATGGGATATGCTTCAGTGGTTCGAAGTTTCTTGGGTTACGTCAAAATATGTGAAAGAGCTAATGCTTTGTTGGAGGCACGGGAATAGGAGAAGAGGTAAGGCATGGAATTTGGTCCCCCTTGCATTGATGTGGGTTATTTGGAATGAGAGAAATAGGAGGGCTTTTGAGGGGGGTGGAGTAAAGTTTTTCTCAAGTGAAGAATAACCTCCCGTCTCTTATTTTCTTTTGGTGCACCCATAAAATCCCTAGTTTTATAGAAGAATGGCTGGACTTTAAAGCGAATCAAATTTTGTAGATTCTCTACCTTTTGGTTTCTTCCTTTGTATATGGCCATTTCGGCCTTGTTTATGAATGAAATACACTTAACTTATCAAAAAAAAAAAAGTGGCTTACAGGAAAAGCTTTCATTTCTAGGATAAAGCACCAAGCATCTGTGAGGAACAAACCATTCATATCAATGGGAAGAATGTAATTTTAATCACAGAACAAAATTTAACATCTGAGCACTCTAGGATGATGACAAAGCAAAAACTGAACAGTTTTCACATATAATGCAATTAGAGAGGACTTGCTAATCCTCTGTAACCACAAGAGCTTCTATGAGATGAAAAAAACTTTTTCTATATTTTCCAGATGGAGAAGAGTGAATTATAACCATGAAGGAGGTAACTTACACCTAATTTCTCACGAAATGCTTTGTAGGTCTGCTGCTTTCTTAATATTTTGCATTCTTTTTTGTTGTACAACATGCGGAGATCCTCAATGGACTCTGGATGTCTGCATGGAAGTTTCATAAATACGTTGGAATAGGTAAACAATCAAACATAATCAAATCCTTACCTTCGACTCTCTTGCTGAAGTCTTTGACTCAGCCTAGTTAATTGGGCGCTTAATTGCTCCGGAGTGCTTCCATCACAGCCTCCTACAGTCTCTAACTCACTTTCAGGACAGATGATTGAGGCTTTTTCGTAGCTCTCCTGCAACCAGGGGGGCAGTTAAGCAAGGTAATGTAAGATGCTTTCTCTGATATGAAATGAAAACTAGAGTTTGAGAGAGAGAAGCATCTATGCACCAATAACGTTGACCATGGAGAGGGGGAAGAACAAGTCAGTGAGCAGTTAATGATACTACTAATGTAAGAGCCAATAACATTGGTAGTCATAGTTTTTGACTTCACATACTGTTATATATAGGTCGACCAGTAACTGAACATCTCTAATAATCACTCTCTAAAGACAGCAACTTGCCAAAAGCATCCTAATTGCACAGCTATCTTAATTAGAATATTTGCATTTAAAAAATTTCATGAAACTCACAATATAAGACGAATAATTTCTGGAAAAGAACACCAAGTACTTGTAATTCCATGTGCAATACAATTGTACTCTCAAAGAAGTTAAAAATAAAAGGAGAAACTACAGATGATGTTTCTTTCCATTGCATGAATAGCATCCACTGACTTTTAACGAATAATATTCTTTTTCTAATAGTAACTAGATTTTATTATAGTAAAAAAGTCAAAAGTACAGGCCCAACAACAAAAATTGAGTGACGTAACATAGAAATAATCACAAACTCACAAATGAAAATGCATTTACAA
>NW_025856936.1:0-2237 GCF_002878395.1 Capsicum annuum
AAGTAAGGGATGCGAATTCTCTTGATGTGATTGTGTTATTTGGTTACTAAATCGAAATCCCTATAAGGGACGTGCATTTTCCAATCGGGAAATCAGATTTCCTTCTTATCCAAATCCCTATAATTTTTGTTGATTTCTTCTTCTTGAAGGTGAAGCATCCTTGGAAAAAGAGACGACTAATTGCAAAATGATCTTTGACTGGGATTCCTTTTTGACTTTACCTCCCATCCTCACTAATTAAGCATCATATTTGTACATTGTCAGGAATAAAAAGAGTAAAAAGATTTTTGAGAGTGTATATTATCATCCGATATTTGTCGTTTAAAATAGTTGTTGGGTGTAATAAGACCCTTCTTGAAATTGCAATACTAGTTTGATGCTACTGATTTGTCACCAACAGGCAGCAACTGGTAAACTTCATAAAGCTTGATATACTTATATCAAGATGAGCTAAATAAAACGTTAAATGTTTTACTTCAGGTTTTGATTGATAATTGGAGGCTGTAGCTGATTTGGAGTCTAAAATCATCCTCTACAATCCTTAGCTTCTAGCCTTTTTTTGTAGAAAATGTGATTTGGATTCTACAATCATTAGCTGCTATCTCTTTTTGTGAAAAATGAAAAAGGACAACTAATGGGACCATTTAAAGTTTTAGGATCTGTTTACTGAAATTTTGGAAATCCTATCTTCGGACCATTGATTCATCTATGAATCCATCTTTTGCTAAATGGCCACCTGAAGATTATATTAACATCTATTTTTTTGGAATAAGGGTTACGCTCTGCATTGTGGATACTTGAGACACTGTTTCTGTGTCTTAGATTTCCATTTCTTCAGGACAGATTAAAGCACCACTACTGGTACTTGGTTGAGCATCAGCTCTTTCCCAGTTTCTCCAATATGAGAGGGCAATTTTATCATGTGAGAACACCATTACCTGCGAGGGGATGTAGTCAAAGTAATCATGTGTTGCCTAAAATAGTACAACAACAACAAACCCAGTGTATTCCCACATAGTGGGGTCTGGGGATGGTAGTGTGTACGCAGTCCATACCACTACCTTTAGAGAAGTAGAGAGGCTGTTTCCGATAGACCCCCGGCTCAGGATACAAGGCAGTATACAAAAGCATCAAAAGCATAGAACACACTAAAATAACATAGATACGACACCTACAAATATTTGAACCTCATCAAACAAAGGACACAAAGTCCACTGAATTACTGACTACGACTCATCCACCCCCTTAGCCCTCTATTCTAATGCTATTCCTCCATAATTTCCTATCCAGAGTCATGTCCTCAGTCAGCTGTAAGTGCTCCATGTCATGTTTAATCACTTCTCTTCAGTATCTCTTTGGCCTACTCCTACCCCTCTTGAAACCTTTCAAGGCCAGCCTCTCATACCTACGAACTGGTGCATCCGTCTCTCCTCATCACATGCCCAAACCATCTCAACCTCAATTCACGCATTTTATCCTCCACTGACACTACCCTCACCTTCTCACGAATAATTTCATTCCTAACACTGTCCGTCTTTGTGAATCCACACATCCAACGCAGCATCCTCATTTCTGCCACCTTAAGCTTTTGGATATGAGAGTTCTTAACCGGCCAACATTCCGCTCCATACAACATAACAGGCCGGACTGCAGCTCTATAGAATTTGTCTTTCAACTTGGGGGACACCTTCTTATCGCATAAGATTCCCGAAGTGAGCCTCCATTTCATCCAACCCGCCCCAATGCGGTGAGAGACATCCTCATCTATCTCTCTATTTTTCTGAATCGTAGACCCGAGATACTTAAAACTATCTCTCTTGCAAAACGCCTGAGACTCCAACTTCACTACCACCTCCTCTTGTTTGCTCGTGTCACTGAACGTGGACTCCAAGTACTCCGCCTTTGTCCTACTCAGCCTGAAACCTTTAGACTCCAGAGTTTGTCTCCAAACCTCCAACTTATCATTAACCCCTCGTCGCGACTCATCAATCAAAACTATATCATTCGCAAGCCTAAAATAGTACAGAAGACTAAATATTTAAGGGTGCAGTATGGTGTGTGGCACTATTACTTGCCATGTACATTGTGCATACAGGGTTTGGGGTTACATCTTATGATTAAGTTTTGTCCTAATGTTTTTCTCTTTTTATTTACCTTTTAAGTATGGAAAGTTAGAAGCTGCATATGACTAGCTTCTTTGTTTATTTTGTAAGAAACTTGGATTTAGTATTAGTGGT
>NW_025856937.1:0-3119 GCF_002878395.1 Capsicum annuum
CTCCAAAGGAAGTTCGAAGACGAGATTTGCTCTGAATTGCCAAATGCCTTTTGGGAACGCAAAAAGCATCTTATAGAACTCCCTTACATCCCTGGCTTTGATGAACAAAACATTCCTACCAAGGCTAGGCCTATTCAAATGAATCACGAGATGATGGAAATTTGTAAAACAGAAATTAACCATCTTCTTGACAAACGAATCATTAGACCCTCTAGCTCCGCCTGGAGTTGTTCAGCATTTTATGTAAATAATAGTGCTGAAAAAGAACGAGGAACTCCTCGACTGGTAATAAATTACAAACCTTTGAATGCCGTCTTAAAATGGATCAGGCATCCAATCCCTAATAAAAGGGATCTTCTTAAGAGGACCTACAAGGCCAATCTTTACAACAAATTTGATATGAAGTCAGGTTTCTGGCAAATCCAGATTGCTGAAAAAGATAAATATAAGACTGCCTTCAATGTCCCTTTTGGGCACTACGAATGGAATGTCTTACCTTTTGGGCTTAAAAATGCTCCCTCGGAATTTCAGAATATTATGAATAACATTTTCAATGATTTCTCTTACATGTCGATCGTTTATATTGATGATGTATTAATCTTTTCTGAGAACATTGATTCGCATTTTAAACATCTCAATACTTTCTTTAAGATCGTAAAAATAAACGGTTTAGTTGTCAGTGCTAAGAAAATGAAGCTTTTTCAAACTTCCATCCGTTTCTTAGGACATGATTTGCATCAAGGAAGTCAAAAGCCTATTTGTCGAGCCATAGAGTTCTCTACCAAATTTCCTGATGAAATCACAGATAAAACTCAGCTCCAACGGTTCTTAGGAAGCCTCAATTACGTTGCTGATTTTATTCCTAATGTTAGGCAGGTCTGTGAACCTCTCTATAAACGCCTTAAGAAAAACCCAGTTCCTTGGAGTTCTGATCAAACCAATGCAGTCATAAGGATCAAATCTTTAGTGAAGAATCTTCCCTGTCTAGGCATCCCTAATCCTGATGCCTTTATGATTGTAGAAACTGATGCTTCGGATGTAGGATATGGAGGAATCCTGAAGCAAAAGATTGCTGATAAATCCACTGAACAATTAGTTCGATTCACCTCAGGAGTCTGGAATTCTGCCCAAAAAAACTACAGCACGGTCAAAAAGGAAATTTTGTCTATAGTGCTATGTATCACTAAATTTCAAGATGACCTTATTAATAAGGAATTTCTTCTTCGAGTTGATTGCAAATCGGCTAAAGAAATTTTACAAAAGGATGTTAAAAATCTTCTTTCAAAACCAATATTTTCTAGATGGCAAGCTCTCCTATCTAGCTTTGATTTTCAAATTGAATTTATCAAAGGAGAAAATAACTCCCTTCCCGATTTTCTAACAAGAGAATTTTTACAGGGCCATGAGACCAACAAATCTGGGCAACAGTCCCAAGACAGAACAACAAAAAATGGCTAGACCATTTGACTCACCAGCATCAGCAAAACCCTTACGGCCTATTGTTCCCCAAAGGCCTACACTCAAGACAGAAGTCCAGAACCAATACTCTGCTTTGACAGAGGTCCAATTTCCCAAACTCTCCCCACCAATTCCCACAAAATTGGTAGACCTGAAGACCAATTTACCCTTGGATAAAGGACCCTCAGCAAGTTCCCCTTCGGTTCAAACCAAACAAAGTTATGCCATGAAGGCCCCAGAGACCTTCGCACAAGCCGTTGATCCCACCGTAGCCAAAGCTACGGCATCATCTCCTACAAAAGAAGAATTTAAGTTCATTACCACTCAAGTAATGCCTATCCTTGCTCTAGAAAAAGCCTATGAAGGATACCCAATGACTCAGCTCATCAAGCCAGTATATAACAACAACAATTTCATGGACACTGAAGATCCACTTAAAACTCGCAGATTTTATGAAGCTATTCTAGTTGATACAGACTCCATCGAAGTAGAACATTCAATGGATAATCGTAACCCCGACTATATCAGCTATTCAAAGTTTACCATCAAGAGGGTACTAACCCCTTTTAATTGGTTTGTAGATCACCTACATACCCCAATTGCCTTATCGATGCCACACAGGCCTCAAACTTTTAATTGGTATGACTACAAGTCGGCATGGTTCAATTTCTTATTTGTTCGACCAGGACATACTTGGTTCGTAAAATACTGCCCGGCCATGGTGGAAGCCATCATACCCAGATGGTTTTATGAATGGTGGATTTGTTTCGGAGGAACTAAAGGTGTTCTTCCTCAGCAATTTCTTAACAGACTTCCCGACTTCCTGATTAAGGAAGGCTGCTCCACACTACCAGAGCACATTCAAATGTGCAAGTTTTTATCAAGAAACGAGTATCCTATATTATATCCTGGAACTTCTCCAAAGAAGAGCAACACCGGATTAAATACTTATCAAAAGAAATAAAGATCAAGGGTTGGACTCCCAAGCCAACCACTCCTAAAACTCCTAACAAAGGAAAATCTGCAACAGCATCTCCTAGTTCTTCCACTACCAAGAGAGCACTAAAGGAGAAATTAAAGCAAGCATTGGCCAAACTAGATGGTCCGGATACCATGGACAATACAGAAGAATTAATGCAACTCATTGCAGAAGCCTCGTCCACCGGTAGCAGCGATGAAAATCGCGATATGCTAGATCCTAAGGGAATAGCTATGGCCTACCTAGATCCCTATTATGAATAGGAGAATGACCCTTCAAAAAAGATAGAGGTTCAAAGAACCGGAATTATCTCTTCGAAAGGGCAACTTACTATTCCTAACAGGAATCCAGGACCACTGCTGTCTCTTTAAGAAAGCATCTGGCCAGCTTTTCAAAAAAAGCAAACCAATCACTTTTACTTTTATAAAAGCAAACACTCAGTTCCGTCGGTAGAATCATAGCCGTCCATCTGTATGTTTAATATATTCCTTCTTGCCTATATAAGGTTTTGTAAATCTTTAGAGAAGGCATTCAGAAATTTCCCAACTCTAGAAATTCTCTCTGCCCAATCTCTTGTAATCAACCTTGTAATGTTTTTCTAAATAAACTTGTAAGTTTTATCTCTACTGCTTTTACTTTTCACTGTTAATTTTCATTGGTTTTCGCTGTTTTTCTACGATCC
>NW_025856938.1:0-2629 GCF_002878395.1 Capsicum annuum
AATACACTGGGTTTGTTGTTGTTGTTGTTGTTGTTGACCTGTCATAGCACTTCGGTTCTGAGTTCTCGAAAGAATCAACTTACATCTCCCCCCTTTTTTAATTGATTTAGGGAAAAAGAACCATCTACAATTTATATGTAGATGCATACCGTAAGTTATCATCTTATCTTCATTTGATTTAAAGACCTTTACGGCTGGGAATAAGAATTTAGATAAGTCATATCTCCAACATTAAAAAGAGCATAGCTTTATTGGACAACTAGTAAATTTGGTCGCGCTTTGCGTGGTATTAAAGATATATATTAGATTCATGAAATTTTAAAGATTTTTTTCAATCTTCAAATCCAAATAAATTAGATTCTAAATTCTAATTTATTTAACACTTAATTTCGTGTTTAATAAAAGGTAATACCAAAGGAAAAAAAATTTAGAAGTAATACAATAATTAATGTGATAACTTCATAGTCATTCTCCTGTTATAGATAAAGACTGCAGTGAATTTCTTCAAAAACTCAAATTTTCTATAAATTACTCTCGAAAAATTTAATAAAATTCACATGATGTACTGTTGGCACATCTTTATTTTGAAACTACTCCATTGAAACAAAAAAGAATAACAATATGAAGAAAAAATAATACTACTAAAAAATATATTTATGGTGATGTTCCTCATATAAATTCATGACCTGTAGATGATTATCTTGGATTTCCCTTCCTAGTTTGCAAACCAAATGACAACATTCAATTATGTTGTTTCTGCATGCATATTTATCATATCATTAATCACAATACATTAAATGTTTGTGTAGTGTGAAAATTAAAGAATGAAATTTGTAAAAGATAAAGTGAATTCATAAATGTTATATAAAAGAAACAAGTAATACTTCTTCAATATTTGAAAAGGTGTCTCTTATTTTTTTTATATTTTTTTAATGGTTAACCAGTGAGTTCGTAAGCAGTTAAAATCGAATAACAATTAAAAAAGATAAGGTGAAAGATCAATGAAAAAATATCACTATTATAAATATAGATATATAGATAGGAGACTCCAGAGACTTAAAGTAATTATGTGTATAGACTTTAGTGTTATTTAAAAACTAAAATTTATAATGGAGGATTTGTAACTGAAAGTGGATCAAGAAAGTAAAGAACCTAATCACGCAAATTGAATCTCCTTGACTCGTGAACAACAACTAATTTTCATGACGAAAGAAGTGATTAAATAATTTTGTAGAGAAATAAAGAAGAAAAAAATAAAAAAGATAAATATGAGTCACGGTCATAGCCTAAGAAATGAGTTACCTCATCGCTTATGTGTCTCATTTTATTATATTTATAGATCGCTATAAACACTTATCATACCATCAAATAAAATAACTCAAATTCAACTACGTACCAATCAAGTGAAAGTTATTTCGAACACCATAATTATCACACAAAAAAATCCCCAAAAATGAAAATTCAAGTACTTTTCTATTTCAGTTTAAAATCATTCAATTAGGAGAAGCCTTAAACGAAAATCAATATCATAACATATTCAATTAAAATTAATGGAATAAAAAATAAAGACAAAAGAAAGTAGTAATAATTAATATTGTAATTTTAAGTATTTCTAATTAAAAGGAAAAAAGCCTTAGATACATATCTAAAACACAAAAATCAATTGCATAACTTTCTAACTAAAATTAATGAAATAAAATTAAAAACAAAAAAAGAACAAGAACAATTGATATAGTAAAGAAAGAATGAAAAAAGAAATTATATTGTAACGATAAAAAAGATTTGAGATACACATCTAAAACATACAATATACCTAAATGAAGAAAGAAGAAAAGAAAAGAAAAACTAAAACTTGAAAGAAAACATAAGCTGAATGAATGTCTTCATGAAACTAAATATAAATTTATATAGGCAAAGTAATAAAATACCATAAGACATGATAAACTTACAAATTAAAGCTTGAAAGTTATGGACATGAACATAATGGGAGTTATGAATATTATTAAAGATAAAAATTAAAGGTGTGAATCATGTATAATTACTCATTGTAAATATATTTAAATAATCAAAAAAATAAATACTTACAATATTAAAAGATATTCTCATTTTGAAATTAGAAGATGGTTAAAATAAACAAATAAATAAATAAATTTATTAAGAGTTTATATTAAAGAGATGTGAGTTGTGAATAATTACTCATTTCAATTGATATGTGAAGAGTTTTTGTTGTAAATGTTCCTTCATTAATAAAATATTTAATTGTAATAAATTAAGTAATTTATTTAATTTTACAATAAAATAACTGATTTAAATAAGAAAAAGGGCCAGTAAAAGAAGAAAATAATAATAAATTACAAACACACACACACATATATGTATATATATATTGATATATGATATGATATATGATTAATAGAGTAAATATAGTGACTTTTGAGTTTTCTTTAAATACATAAATATTTTTTTTCTTTTATTATATAATTAATAGAGTTAAATATAGTGACTTTTGAGTTTTCTTTAAATATATAAATAATTTTTTTTCTTTTACTATATAATTAATAGAGTTAAATATAGTGACTTTTGAATTTTCTTTAAACACATAAATATTTAAAATGAGAAGAAAATTCAA
>NW_025856939.1:0-4153 GCF_002878395.1 Capsicum annuum
GAGGAAGAGGAGCACAAGGAAGAGAAGGAGGTCGAGGAAGAGGTGCACATGGAAGAGAAGGAGGTCGAGGGAGAGGAGCACAAGGAAGAGAAGGAGGTCAAGGAAGAGGAGCACAAGGAAGAGAAGGGGGTGGAGGAAGAAGAGCACAAGGAAGAAAAGGGGGTGGTGGAAGAGGAACACAAGGAAGAAAAGGGGGTGGAGGAAGAGGAATGTAAGGAAGAGAAGGAGGTGGAGAAACACTGGCTTTTTGATGAAAGAGCAGATGCAAATGAGCCTTTCCTAAAGAGATGTAAGATGCAGGAAGCAGTGTCTTTAGATAATGATGAGGAGAAGAAAGAATACCATGAGTTGGCGGATGACAATGACAGTGAGAATGAGAATGAGAATGAGAATGTGAATGAAAATGAGAATGATAATGATGATGATGATGATGATGAGGAGGAGGACGGAGCAGAGAGGCATGAGGTTGAAGATGGATTTGATGTTATGCCTAGTGATGATACTCTTGTTGGGGATGGGTTGACGGGAAATCTACTTCAAACGATGGAAAGTACACAGATTGCATTTGCTTCACAGGGGCAAGTTCATGATCAGTCTTCTGTTGAGCTTCTCGCTTCTAGAGATGTGATGCATACAGGTGGTCCCTTTTTTGGTAGCGGAAGTAAGAGAGAGATGGACATTGAGCCTGACGTGGTTCATCATTCTCTCAATGGCAGCAGCAAGAGGATGAGGATTGAGGGTGGATGGGATGAAAAGCCATTAGATTTTGGATCATGCATGGACCAAATGCAGCAGCTAATGATGAAGGCTAGGATGATGTATGAAGCAAAGGAACAAAATGAGGAGCATATCAACATAAACCAACAAATTATTCTTAACGAATTGCATAAAAGGGACAATGTAATTGAGCACTTGCATAAGTCTAAATGTGATGAAATACAGAAAAGGGACGGAGATATTTGTCGTCTTGAACGGGAGCTTTTTATGATGGGAAATATTTTGGATGGTTACAGGAAAGCATTGAAGGATACCCAGAAACAATTCTCTGAGTACAGGAAAAAGTTCCCGCTGCCTGAAGAACCATACTACAAAGATGCTGGTCCTGGAGGTCTAATGTTGAGTGCTGCTGAAATGGAAAAGCTACGCCTCAAGCAAGAGGAAGAAACTCGATCCAATTGCTTATTCTTGGAACAAAAAGCAAAAGAAGCAGAAGAAGAATATGCTGATCAGTTTGAGAATTTTATGGATAAGGTTCAGATGCTGGATAAGAGGCTGATGGGCCTTGAGGATGTAGTGAAGAACCTCAGAAACATGAGTCCGAAAAGTGAAGTTCCAGAAAGTGAAGATAAAGTTCCAGAAAGTGAGGATATAATTTCAGAAACGCCCGACTGCCCTCCAGATGAATGATTTACTTTGCCAAATCTTCAATTCCATGGTTGAAAAGCAGGTAAATGCCAACTTATGGTGCTTTATGTTGTTTTCTACCTTGTCATGTATGATAATCTCCATGTCCATGTATGCCTTATTTCAATCTGTCAATCACAGGTGGTCTTTTTTGTTGCATTGTTCCCTCTTTTCTGTTATATGCTAGTCTATATTTTCATTCTTTTTCTTACACTCTCCACTTTTACGTCACAGTTTACACGATTATTTCAGTTATGGTAAAATGTTTAGGCACCACAGAAGTTACACTTTTAACAAAAAACTTGAATATATAAAGAAAAGGAGCAGTAAACATGCTGGACACTTTACTAGTCAAAAAAACATGTGCACATTTTAAACAATTAAAAAACAACACTTTGGACACTTTATAAGAAAATTGAGCTGGACATTTACTAGAAAATTGAGAATATTAATAGTTAGAGAAAACTATATGAAAAGATCGTTATAAACAAAACACAAAGAATACACATTTTATCGAGTACAAAACATCCGAATGGCTAATTGCAACAGATACTAAATTAAAAACATAGGAAAATACCAAAAAAATCTTAAAAATTACACCAAAAGAGAGAGCATCCAACATGAAAGGGTAAAAGCAAAGAACCGGAAGAAAAAGAGATGACGGGTACTCTGGATACAACAACAGCAAATCAGTGGATCAATTCAAGTTTGCTCTTCTAGTTCAGTATTGAGTTCCAAGGAAACTCTGGTAATGTGTTGGGCCTGTTGGGTTTCATTTCTACAAGCTTTGTTTGTTCTACTAAGGTCTTAAATTTGGGTTAGCTATTGGACCTATTTTGTGTCAAAATAATCACTCTCATGTCTGTATAAAATCAGATAAAGAGAGATAGTCGAAAGATGATTTTATTCCTTCAACATCCAGACTTTAAATACTATAAATAACAACCTACAACTAAACTTAAGGAACAGATATACAACACTATATAGACTCCTACAATAGGAGGTCTTCTACAAATACAAACAAACAATAACTATACAGTAAATTATTCTAATACTGATAATATAAAATAATTATGCTTAATACACCCCCTCAAGTTAGGTCTGGTGCAACAACGCTCAACTTGGAACGACACCTTGCAAAGGCTGGTTCTGAAACTAAATGTTCGATGCCATTCTATTGAAGATAGGACTGAAGACTTTTTTATTCACCTCCTCCATTCGAATAAAGAGATTTAATTTTTGTTTTGAAAAAATTCTCTACTAAAGGATGAAAATTTTGGAACAAAGAGGCGACTTCACTTTTATTTTTAATTGTATACAACCAAGTATACTTGATGTAGTGATCAACAAAAATATAGTAATATAACTTTTTGTCTAGTGATAAAACGGGCGATGGTCCCCATAAATCGCTAAAGATAACCCGAAGAGGATCACTACTGGATAAAGTGAGTCGTTGAAATAGAAAACGATGTGCTTTATTAGAGGAACTAGCATTACAGAATTCAATTTTTTCTTTAGTAGCAACAGGTAAAGAAAACTTCTTCAAAATAAAATTTAAAATTGTCGAATGAGGATGACCTAAACGACAATGCCATAGCTGGAAAGGAACTTTTGTGGATGCAAGATTGATGGATATTGGTGGTCTGGGTGGATGCTGTGGCCACTCATGGAGTCCATTCTTATTTCGGCCTTGTACCAGCGACTTCTGAGTATACAGGTCCTTCACAAGAAAAGTAAAAGGAAAAAATTCAATAGATGTTAGATTGTCTTGACAAAATTTAGCTATAGAAATAAGATTTTTTTTAATTGATGGAGCACATAGTGTTAGAAAGCCTGATAGCAGAATTAGATGCTTGTATCTGAGTTGAACCAGTATGAGTAATGGAAATGGTTTTACCGTCACCCATGGATATTACCTCATTGCCTGTACGCTCTTCAAGATTGTGAGGATCAACACATGATGACTCGCACCAGAATCCAGAATCCAAGAGCTTTCTGCTGACTGCAAACTAGAGGCAAAGTTGGCCTTAGCTTTAAAATGATAGTGCGATTTGGAGCGACATACATCTGCAGTGTGACCAAATTTTTGGCACAATTGGCATCGAACAGATTGTCTTGAATTTGATCTCCAATTCTGCTGATTGTTGGAGCTGGATTGTCAAGGAGCAGATTGGTTCCACTGTTGATTGTTGAAGCTGGATTGTTGAGGAGCAGATTGGTTCCACTGTTGATTGTTGAAGCGATGATTGTTCCAATTAGATTGGTGTGGCATGTTTGTGTTCTATGCTACAACAGCTATGATAGTGGAGGATGACTTCTCGAGATCTTGGTGCTTGAGGAAAAGCTCATGATCTGTGAGCTTGTGAAACAATTCTTCAAAACTCAACGAAGACTCTCTTGCTCTTATAGCGGCAGAGATTTCACGATACTCAGGGCCTAGGCCGCTTAGAATCTTGACAATAAGTTCAGCATCTGTTACTGGTGATCCAGCAACTTTGAGAGCATCAGAAAGAAATCGAACCTCTTGTAAGTATTCTGCAACAAATTTAGAGGCTTTCTTGATATTTTGCAATTGGTCGCGCAAGTTAAAAATGCGAGTGTGGCTCTTATTTGCGTAAGCCGTGTGAAGAAGTTCCCAGGTTGTCTTAGCAGATGGAGCTGTGGCAACAGTAGGAGCAATGGTGGGATCGACAGATGCCATCATTGCTTGCTCGATCAGTTGGTCCTGAGAGAACCAGATTTGATAGCT
>NW_025856940.1:0-3805 GCF_002878395.1 Capsicum annuum
AAACCCCTAATTAATATTTTCTTATGGGCGTGCCAAGTCAATAGGGGCCAACTAATATAATATGAAATGAAAGAATGATTAGGGGTTTCAATATTCATTAATAATTTAAGGGGCACGAGGAAGAAAATGGGTGACATTGAAAAGACAAGATAAGACTACTCAATAAGATTTTTGAGTTATCCAAGAAACATTTTTTACCGCCTTTAGTAGCACTACTTTATCTACTTGGACAGAAGCTTGCTTTAAAATTAAAAGAAAAAAAATATTTTTAAACAGATATGTCATCTGTTGCAACAGATATAAATATCTATTTGAAAAATCCCAACAGCTTAGTCATCTATGACAATAGATGAAAATATCCATTTGATAACTAAATTAGAAATGTCATCTGTTACAACAAATATCAATATCTGTTTGAAAATAGCTCAGTTATCTGTCACAACAGATGCAAATGTCTATTTGATAATTAAATCAGATATGTCATCTGTTGCAACAGATATTATTATCTGTTTGAAATTCTCCAACAGCTCAGTGTTTTGTTGAAACAGATTTTGGAACAATTGATTTAAGTGGAACTAGGGATGAATAAATGAGATCAAAGGGTCAACAACAAATCCAATTGAGTTTTTGCAATTGTATAGTGTTGGTATTGTGTTCATCTCGACCTGAGTCGTTGATCGATCACTCAAAGTTGAAATGAGTTCTCATTAAATTAATGTTAAGATTAATAATAGTACCTACATCTATCTAGATGGAATGAGAGATGAATAAATGAGCTCAAAGGGTCAACTACAAATCCAATTGAGTCATTCCATTTGTATGGTGTTAGTATTCGTTCATCCCGACCCGAGTCATCGATCGATCACTCTGAGTTGAAATGAGTTCTCATTAACTTAATGTTAAGATTAATAATAGTACCTACATCAATCTAGGTGGAAATAGGGATTAATAAATTAGCTCACAGGGTCAACTGTAACTTCAATTGAGTCTTTTGGCAATTATATGATAAGAGGGTATTGCGTTCCTCCTGACCAGATCCGTCGATCGATCACTCTGAGCCAAATCAATTCTTATTACCTTGTATGTTCATCTAATACCTTAATTGAATAATCTAGAAATAGGGGTGAGTTCTTATAGGGTCAACTACAACTTTAATTGAGTCTTTTGGCAATTGCATGATGAGATGGTATTGCGTTCCTCTCGACCAGAGTCGCTGATTGATCACTCTGAGCCGAACAGATTCTTACTACCTCATATGTTTAAATAATACCTTAATTGATTAATCTAATACTAGGGGTGAGTTCTCATAATGTCAACTACAATAGATGCCAATGCCAATTTGATAATTTACAATAAATGGGTAATCTATTGTGACATATGACTTAATCAATTTGATAATTTACAATAGATGGGTATTCTGTCACAACAGATGACTTAATATGTTTGATAGTTTACAACAAATTCATTATATGTTGCAACAAATAATGTAATCTGTTTGATAGTTTACAATAGATGCGTAATATTTTGCAACAGATTACCTAATCTGTTTGATTTGATCCAATAGAAAAAACATCTGTTGCAACAGGTTGAATGTTTATTTATATATAATTTTAATTTAGTTCATATGTTAGAATAATACCTTAACTAAATGTGAGTTCTCATAGGGTCAACTACAACTTCAATTGAGTCTTTTGGCAATTGCATAATGAGACAGTATTGCGTTCCTCCTGACCAGAGTCGTCGATCGATCACTCTGAGCTAAACTGATTCTTACTGCCTCATATGTTAGACTAATACCTTAATTGAATAATCTGGGACTAGGGGTACTAAGAATAATCTAGGACTAGGGGTGAGTTCTTATAGGGTCAACTACAACTTCAATTGAGTCTTTTGGCAATTGCATGATGAGACGGTACTGCATTCCTCCCGATCAGAGTCGTCGATCGATAACTTTGAGCCAAACCGATACTTAATACCTCATATCAACTAATACCTTAATTGATTAATCTAGGACAGGGTACTAATACCTTAATTAAAAATCTGGGACTAGGGGTGAGTTCTCATAGGGTTAGCTACAACAGATGGCAGTGCCTATTTAATAATTTACAACATATAAGTAATCTATTGCGACATATGACAATCCATTTGATAATTTAGAACAGATGGGTAATTTGTCACAATAGATGACTTAATCTGTTTGACAATTTACAACAGATTCGTAATCTGTTGTTACCTAATCTGATTGATAATTTACAACAGATGTAAAATCTGATACAATATGTTGAACATTTATTTTTATACAATTTCAATTGATTTCATATGTTGGACTAATAGTTCCTAAATTGATTAATCTAGGACCAGGGGTGAGTTCATAGGGCTAACTAGAGTACTCGGTCAACTACAACTTCAATTATTTTTATACAATTTCAATTGAGTTACCCTTTTGGCAATTGCATGATGAGAGGGTTAAAAATTACACATATATTTTATGATTTTAAAAATAATTAAGATCAATATAGACCAACTTAACATTTTCAAAACTTGCCATTGTTTTCCAAAATACAAATCAACCCATACAAAACATTTCATCATTTTAAATCTCGAGTTCTAGCTCTTTCTCTCTCATTTTCACTCAACAATATAGTACAGACAACAACTACACAACAAATTTTCTCAACCCTCCACAATAGATCACTTTTCTTCTCATTTTCGACCACATAGGTGTTATTTTTGACTTTATTCTTTTTTGTATCAGTCATTTTCTTTGTCTTCGTAGGCAACAGAGTTTGAGAAGAGTTTTATATTTGTTATTTTTTTCTAAAAAATAAGGAATTTTAAGTTAATGATGAAAAATAAAACTTTTAGTTGTATTATCTTCGAGAATGGGTTTACAATTTTGAGTTTTGATGGTAAAATCGTAGGAAGAACTTGACAAATCCTTAGTTTCCATTGCAGTATTCCGTTGACTGTCGTGGTATTATTGGATGGTGTTTGTGGTGTTGGTGGTAGTGGCGGTGGTGGTGTTTGTGGTCATCATGGTTGCACTGCTGGTGGCATTGGTTGGTGGTATTTGTGTGGCTATCAGTGGTGTTGATATTCATAGTGTTTATTTATGGGGTTGGTTGGTGGTGTTTGTGGTGGTGGCTGTTGGTGTGTCGATCTTCATGGTGTTTGTAATGTATTTTTTAAAATTTATGCATACATAAATTGTAATGTAATTTTTGTTTTTCTATTATTTGTAGGTAAACATGTCTCCCAAAGGAAAATAAAGTGAAAGTGGATCAACGTCTAACTACCAAAAAAAAGCTACAGTATAGATCAATTCGGAGGAGCTTCCTAAACAATCTCAGTCAGGGAAAAGTAAAGCTGAGGAGAGATATGAAAACAACGTTGAGGGAGGTGGACAAGGGTCTGTAGATGGTGATAAAGAAAATGAAAGTGAGAAAGAGGAGGAATTAGACAGTGAGAAAGAGAAAGAGGATAATCATCAACATGATGATAATGGATCACCAATGGAGAATGAATTAATATCGACATTCCAGCATTATCCTGTCAAAACTTTTAGTATTGACAGGTTTCAAGTTACGATGCCGATAAATGACCCAGAAGAAAAACAACTAACTGGTCAAATTGTACTTAAATGTCAGATGGGGAAGTTTTTTTGAACATTTTATGAAAATTATGAAGAATAAAAACATAGGAGGACTTTTTTAGAAGAGCTATTTTGGATGCGTTCTTGAGCTGCCTGAGGACCCCTCTGCCCATATTCGTTTCCCTATGACGATGGTATATGGTCTTTTGAAGT
>NW_025856941.1:0-1886 GCF_002878395.1 Capsicum annuum
AAGGTTCGAAGGAGGGCGAAAATAAGATGGATGAAGTCTGGATAAACTACTGTGGAATGCTGGTTTGTTTTGGCTTAAAGAGTTTGCCATTGTGATGGGCTTGAGATGCGATCATCCAGAAGAACCTGCCATTAAGAAAACACCCGACAAAGGGTCCAACAAACGCAAGGTAAAAAAAAAGGGTTGTTGGGCATTGTTGGACCTAGCTACAAAGTGAAGGATTTGATAGCGGATCTCAAGAATAAAGACATACCAAAGCACTACAGGGAGAAATTGTGCTTAGTTTGGTTTGTCCATTCTGTTTTATTGGCAAGAAACGTCAAAAAAGTCATAGAACATGATTTATTGGCGCTTGCTGATGATTTTGGGAAATTAAATGATTATCCCTGGGGCTACGACAAATACTACTTGACTGTCAAATATTTACTGAAAGAGCTAAAGCCAAAGACGACCACATTATACGATTTTTCTTGGGCTTTCATGGTAAAATCGATCACTATTTTTACTCATTCATTAATTTTTATTGAATATACTTGTGACTTTTTTTTAGCTTGCTTCTTGTTTATAATTTTTAGGCTTGGGCATGTGAAACCATTCCTCCCCTCCTAAAGCATTTCACGGATTACCCGAATAAGGTTTCTCATCCAAGGATCCTTAGGTGGTTGACTGCAGTAGAGAGCAGCAAAAAAAATATTAACGAGGCTGATCTCTTTAACCCTCTGAATGATCTAGTACGTCTTCTTTCAACTAAAATAATTTGCCTCAAATAAAGATATTGAAACAGATGTTCCATCTGTTGCAACAGATTACCCGTCAACTACAACTGGTGCAACAGATGGGTAATCTGTTGCAACAGACGATCCATATTTCATAACAGATTAACCATATGTTGCTCGCTTCTCTGAACCCTACTCAACAGATTACCTATCTACTGTCAATTATGCAACAGATGGGTATTCTGATGCAAAAATTATCAATCTGTTTCAACATACAGATCAGCTGTTGCAGTAGCTAGATTGTCTGTTGCATAAGTTGGTTGTGTTAACATAACCCGAGCCCCATGTAACCCAACTGACTGTAAATTATTATTTTATAATTTATATTCCTCCTGTAGTTTTTTATAGATTGTGCATCCTTGGATCGTGCCTACCATTGATGAGCTGGGGATGACTTTTTTTCTTACTCTAGGTCTTGTTGATACAATAGAAGACCCAACGGTGGAGTTAATAAAGAAGGAATTGGATGGAGCAACATCCATAAGAAGAGAAGTTAGGCATGGTCAGTCTAATGTTGAAGCTCTTCATGACCAAACTCAAACTGCAATAGATCTGGTTGCTTCTTCTGGGGGTGTTGCTGGTGGAGTTGTTTCTGATGGTGGCAGCCATCCTGCTGCTGCTTCTGCTACCAGTCGTTATTATGATCATGTTGGTGCTCAGCAAAAAATAAATATATTTGAAAACACCCCTTGCACAGGTCCTCTCTCTCACCCTTACACCGATCCCTCCCATCCTTACAGTTTCGACTAGGCATTTCTACAATTACCTTGCATGCACCATTTAGGGCATAGGAGTATGAACAATTACATGTGCTACAACACCATCATTCATCTTAATTCCACCAACTAAATCCCTCGTCCGCACTTACAACCATATCATAAGCCTTCCACACAACATCCCCAATTTTAGACTGGTCCCTCTCACCCCTCCTCACCCTTATGTTCTCACTGTAAATGCAAAGTTTGCAAAGACAAAGAGGATAAACTCCTCGATAAGCTAGAGGCTATTGCTGAAGCTGCCGAGGAATTGAAATTCAGGAGGGGTGTCATACCATCCAACGAGATGAGGGAGTCATGCACTCCTACAGTGGAGGTCAGGAGAAAGATAAGA
>NW_025856942.1:0-1442 GCF_002878395.1 Capsicum annuum
GGTGACTTGAATTGTAGTTATGTTGGAAATCGACTGTATGATCCAGCGTATATTCCCAAAGGTCAACCACTAGATCCTATCATGCGTGCGTACTTGCGTAATCCAGATTTTTATAAGTTTTTTTTTAATTTTCAAAAGAAAAAAAATATCACTAATAGAATTTTATAAGTTCAATACTAATGTTATTTGCATCTTTTTATTTGTAGTTGCTCTCCGGAAGTCTTAAGTGATGAAAAAGTTTGATGGATGGCAGGAGGGTCATGTAACGCCCCGAAAATGGGTCCCGGAGCGTCACACGGTGCTTGAGGCTACGAGTAGCCCCAAGCTAACCCGTTGAGCCATTTTCATTCAGTTCAACATAAATCAACAGGGTTTCCATAAATAACCCTCAAATATCAACGGAGTAATCATCATCCAAGAATAAAAAAATTTCAGAAAGATAACAAAATACGACTTATTAGTCAACTCCCAACATCTATACTAGTCTGACAAGCCTCTAAGAAAATCCATAAAACCAGCGAGCCATTGAGACATGCCCCAACTGACTCATACCCAGTTATCAAATGTAAACAATTTTGTGAAACCAACATCAAACATCACGTCCTCGGAACATGAGGACTCACAACAACAGAAGATGTAGAACAACATGCCCGAAGAATCACTGTCGAACCTGAAACTGAGCACCTGAACCTACATTTTGAGAAAATGCAGCCCACATTCGAAGATGTGGGTTAGTACCATGTAAAGGAACCGAGTATATGGGGATGTATGCAGTTGTATAAACATCATCATCATAAATATTTATAAGAAATATGCAGGATGTATGAAAGACTCACTTAGCCCAAAGAAAATCATCATAATCATGAGAGGATGAAATAAGTATAATAACACATGTGAGTCATCATATAATTTGTCAATCACTTTCAGTTCATCAAGAATATCAATTCTCACAATGTAAATATTATTTAAATCTTTCGAAAGAATAACTTTCACAATTCCAGTTTCAAATCACTTCACCATTCCCCATAGACACAAGGAAACACACACACACACTGGGAGATCCTATAACCGACATAAACCATGTGAGCTACATGGAGTCCAACGTATAACCCACGTTAGGGAGAGCCGTCTTATCCTTGCTATCGGAGTAGGACTATCAATATCAAATCCACATAAACTAGTTATCACTTTATAAATCAGCCTCAGGCTCACTCCTAAGGGGCACATAGTTCTAGGGAAGTAAGGTCGTTTTATACCTCCCACTCGGTGCTAAAGATTTCTCCCGGACTTAGCTCAGATCATTTCAAAGACAATCCATAACAAAACAATTTCAGTAATATATAAATATACATCGGGAGCCATCATGCTTCACATCTATCAAAATCAACCACGTTGTGGATTTCTTTCACACTCAAGTTCAAAACAACTCCATTAAGACCAAA
>NW_025856943.1:0-3493 GCF_002878395.1 Capsicum annuum
AACAACACAAGTCACAAAATATGTCATCTATTAACTATATGCATCAATCTCAAGTAGAAAATATATAAAATTTTATAATTTATTTAGGCTAATACATATAATTAAAGAAAATTACATATTTTATGTGGTTTAACTTAACTATTTAACACACGAATGAGATCACGTGAGATATTTTTTAAAAATTTGAATTGAAAGTATGTAATTGAAATACTAATTAAAGGTTGAGGTGTTGAATTAAAATATGACTTAGTTCAAGTATCTAGATTGATTTAAGGGGTTAATTATGTATTAAGCTTTTTTGCTTGTTCACTCATGATATCTCTCCTATATTTATTTTATTTCACCCCATTACGATTTCAAATTTACAAAGAAAAAGAAAAGGGAATGCATTCCATAATCATGACATGAATATTATATGGAATTTGAAAAATTAAAGATTACTTTTTTCATTTTTAAATAATTATTTTTCTTAGATCGCTATATCTTTAAAACATACCTTGAAAAAGATGCAACCTCTAATAGTTTCTTGAGAAAATTGAAGGAGAGGTGTCTTTTAAGTCTTAAATGAAGGATTGGTGATATTGACCAACTTAAAGGGTCAACCATAATTAGAAAACTTGATTAAATTAATTGTGTACTTCATTAATATTTTCAAAACTTTCTAATCTTTTCAAAAATACAAATCAATCCAACTGAAACCCCTCTTCAATCCAAATCAACTAATCTCTCTCTTCTCTCTCTCGACAACTTCTCTTAACTGTCTGTCAACCAACAGTTTTGCAAATTTCTTCTTTTAATCCTCGATGACTTCAACCTCCGATGATAAATAGTTGGGTTTCGAGTTCCTTTTTGACTTCAACCTTCAATCGATGTGACAATCTTGCTTTCCGACCACAACAGCTTTGAATTCTTCATCGTTTTTTTTTTCTTTCACAGGTAAAAAATTATGGTCTTTTTAGTTTTGAAGAAAACGAGAAACTTGAGCCAACTTCTCTTATAGTATGGGTTAATAATTTCAATATTTGTTGCTTTAATTTGAAATGCGGTCTGAATAAAACCCTAATTTCTGGTATTTCTTCTTTTTTCTTTTCGAAGTGAATTATGGTTTTTTGTTGTTTGTTGCGTTCTTTTGAAGTTTGATTTTTGTTGTTTGTATTTATATAAACAAAACAATGATTTGGGTTGATTTGTTTTGTTCTTGTTCTTGATAAAAATGGTGGTATTGCTATTTTGCTGTTGAATAAAATCGTGCTACTATTTTTTTCTCCAACAGATTATCTATCTGGTGCAACATATTAACCATCTGATGCAACAAATTTATCATATGATGCAACAGATCAACTATCTGATGCAACAGAGGAAGCATCAGATTAAAATTTTGATGCAACAGATTAATTATCAGATGCAACAGAGAAACCATCAGATAAAAAATTTGATGCAACAGATTTAACATACGATGCAACTGTTTAATTATCTAATGCAATAGATTAATCATACGTTGAAATAGATTAACCATCGGATACAATAAATTTACTATCGAATGCAACAGAGGAACCATCGAATAAAAAATCAGATGCAACAAATTAACCATCTGATGCAATGGAGGAACCATCAGATTAAAGATCTAATGCAACAGATGAAACTCCTGTTGGATAAAATCCTTTCAACTCTTCCAATAGGACATGTCAAGACTTGATCTTTCTAACCGATCATTCATCTGTCGCAATAGACGATCCTTCTGTTGGAAGAAATCTAAACAATATTGACCATTGATAACTGTTCCAATAGATCACTCATGTGTTGCAATAGATATGTGACATGTTGCACAGACCATTCATGTTTCTCAAAAGATAAGTGATATATTTTGTATAGTCACAATAGATTACTCAGTCGTTACTGCAGGTTGGTTAACTGTTCCAATAGATCACTCATTTATTGCAAAAGATGTGTGATATGTTGCACAAACCACTCATCTTTCTCAATAGATGAGTGATATATTTTGTATTATTGCAACAGATTACTCAGCTGTTACTACAGGTTATTTAACTGTTCCAACAGATTACTTATATGTTGCAACGGATGATGTTCCAATAGAAGTGTGATCTACTGCACAGACCATTCATTTTTTTTAACAGATGAGTGATATGTTTTGTATTGTTGCAATAGATTACTCATTCGTTGCAACAGGTTATTTATCTGTTCCAATAGATCACTCATATATTGCAATAATGTGTGATCTGTTGCACAAACCATTCATCTGTCTTAAAGATGAGTAATATATTTTGTATTGTAGTAATAGATTACTCATCCGCTGCAACAGGTTGGTTATATGCAGCAATAGATATACTACCTGGTGCAACAGATCAGTGATATATTGGAATTGTTATTTTATTATTTTGCTTGTTAGATTTACTGTTATTCTTTTTTAACGATGCATTAATTAACTATAATATATTTTTTATATTCCTGTTAATTTTAGATAATATGGCTCTCAAAAGAGCAGAAACCAAATCAAGTCCAAGTAAAGGAACAAGTGAAGTAGTTATGCTACATCCACCACATTATGAGCTTACTTTACAAGCGTTATCTCAATCAGGAGCAAAATATGATGAACAAGGGAGGAGGAATGTTTCAAAAATAGATGATTCAAATGCTAATAGCCCTTCTACCGAAGAGTTGGTCAAAACCTTCAGCATTGATCATTATCCTGTGAGAGTGCAATGCGGTGGTGCCATAATTTTAACGAGTGATTTTATGGTTAAGTCAGTCATGGGAAAATCTTTCGACGCCTTCAGAAAAATACTTCGAGAATAAAAATTAGATGCTTATTTCAGGGACAGTTGCTTTGGAAAATATCTTGATTTACCGAAGGACAACAATGCTCGTTTCCAAATGAAAATGGTATATGAACTCCTTAAGCGTAGGTTTATGTATGAAAACAAAGATAAGATGGATGAGGTATGGATAAATTATTATGGTATGCTTGTTTGTTTTGGTTGGAAGGAATTTTCCATAGTTACTGGACTAAAATGTTATCCTCCTTCTCTTTCTCGTGTTATACCTATTCTAACCCCAAAAAAGCACTCTGCATACGCAACAAAGGCAAAGGCAACTCATATGATCGCAACATAGGACACCTTAAAACCTAGCTCTGATACCAAGTTTGTAACGCCCCAGAAAATGGGTCCTGGAGCGTTACACGGTGCTTGAGGCTACGAGTAGCCCCAAGCTAACCCTTTGAGCCATTTTTATTCAGTTCAACACAAATTAACGGATTTCCATAAATAACCCTCAAATATCAACAGAGTAATCATCATCTAAGAATAAAAGAATTTCAGAAAGATAACAAAATATGACTTATTAGTCAACTCCAACATCTATACTAGTCTGACAAGCCTCTAAGAAAATCAATAAAACCAGTGAGCCATTAAGACATGCCCCAACTGACTCATACTCAGTTATCAAATGTAAACAATTCCGTGAAACCAACATC
>NW_025856945.1:0-4271 GCF_002878395.1 Capsicum annuum
AGGATTGAAATGAGAAATTTATAGAATAGTTGGTTGGGAGAGAGTTGAGAGAAGTTGTCGAGAGAGGGATGAGAGACATGTTGATTTGAATTGAAGAGGAGAACTCGAAGCCCAATTATTTGTCGCCAGAGGTAGAATTCGCTGGGGTTTGAATGGAGAAAAGAGGGGAACTCGAAGCCCAACTATTTTTCGCCGGAGGTAGAAGTCGCTGGGGGTTGAAGGAAGAAATTTTGCAGAACTGTTAGTTGGGAGAGAGTTGAGAGAAGTTGTCGAGAGAGAGGAGAGATTGGTTGATTTGGATTGAAGAGGGATGTGGTTGGGTTGATTTTTATTTTTGAAAAGATTAGAAAGTTTTGAAAATATTAATCAAGTCCACAATTAACTTAATCAAGTTTCCTAATGATGTTTGACCCTATCTGTTGGTCAATGTCACCAATCCTCCATTCAAGACTTTAAAGACACCTTTCCTTCAATTTTCTCTAGTCTCTTAAGTATGAAATTTTGTGTAATTTATTCTTTTTTAAAATGTATTATTTTTATAATCTTAATTTAAATTTTAAAATGTTAATTACATAAATATTTACAATATAATATTACATGAAGTTACTACGTGTTAATCAAGTCTCAAATTTACAAAAAAACTCATTTGTGAAATTAAATAACTTTTGACACCAAATTCAAATCAAAATAGAGATGTTGAAAAATAAACAAAATAGTTAATGAGTAATACTATGACTAGTTAAATAGCAATACTAACCTAATTTTATTTTAATTGTTCATTATAAAATATAA
Source organism: Capsicum annuum (assembly GCF_002878395.1). Classification (NCBI taxonomy): domain Eukaryota; kingdom Viridiplantae; phylum Streptophyta; class Magnoliopsida; order Solanales; family Solanaceae; genus Capsicum; species Capsicum annuum. Next base: position 793 of record NW_025856945.1, read on the forward strand.
AGAAATGACAATATTTAGTCCATTAAAAGTGAAAATGAACTCTTAAAAAAAACTCACATGGCACTTAGGCGTGTTCAACATCGCCACATCATCTTCATCAAATATATTTTATTCCTTAAAAAAATTTACATTTTGTATCTTAATTATTTATGTATTTTATAAACATAATTAATATTTAAATATTTTTCATGGTCCAAATAGACTTTGAGTTTGGACTCCTTTTTTATTCTTAGTACTCAATTTTAGTTTTTAATATTTTTTGTTTGGCCCACAGGTCGGCCCCCACAGGTCGACCCAACCTATATTTCTCAAACCCCACAGGTCAATGGGCTTATTTGGGTCAGACTAACAAGCCCTATACATAAACGGGTTGTGAAAATCATAGCTCAGCTCTATCAAATTATAAGTTAGGTCGGGCCAACCTAACGGGCCTGACCCTTATTGACGACTCTAAAAAGTAGTGTATGTAAATCTTACTCCTAGCTCTACATATTATGCCGGTTAAAATTGGTTTATTTTATTTTAGTTTATTTTTGGTTGCATTTGGCCATATCAAACAAATATCTTTTAAGGTAAGTTTGTTAATTTATTTTGTAATTTGATTATTATTGTTATTTCTTGTGTCGAGGATCTAACTAAACAATCTATTGATAAAATAGTGCATTCACCAACTTAAATAGGTAGGCATTACATGTTATCCTTTGTTGTATTTTTGTACAATTCTAAAAACGTGTAATTTTTGTTGATAAAAATATATGTATTATTTGTCTATCCATTGTTGTACTTTCATATATTGTAAAGACATACATTTTGTTTTAGCAAAAATATATGTGCTCTTTTGGTGAAAAAGAAAAATAGCAAAAGACTTTTCATGGAAAATTAGGTTTAATATTTGTTTGATATATAGTTTTTCCTTTTACAATTACATGCTATACAATAATAAGGGACAAACGTGCAATACGCATTCCCAGAGTCTAGTTAATAAAAATAAATAAAAGAAAGAATAAATAATTGAACAATAGAAATTGACTTTAAACAAAATATAATTTAGAAAATTAAGAGTAAGGCATTAGAATTATTGGAGGAAAAAATAATATACAATTTAATATCTGTATCACCTACCACAAATAAGTATATTATGTGAATACATGTGCAACTGATATAGGTGCATAATCTAAACAATCAATAATAATAGCATTCTGATTAAGGTTATTGGCCTAGATGATCAAGAGATGAGAGAGGCATTAGAGTTGGAAAAAAAATTAACTTTACTTATTTTGTCTTCACTTTTTAAATAATAATAAGTAAAAAAAAGACGTTAAATTTTTTTCGCTATTTCATTCGGCGGCAAAATGCTTGTTTCATTCAATAATTGATCATAAATTTTCAACTGAAAGAAAAATATAAGAAATTTTTTAAATAAAGAAATTCATTATCAATTGTTGATGATGTACAACTCATGTATAATCTTTAAAATGAAAGTGATGAAAAAGAACGCAAAAAGATAGGTTGAATCAAAATCAAGATAAGAAGAAATCATAGAAATAGAAGAAGCATATGTATATTTTTTCAACATAAATAGTAGAAATCCTAAATGGTGTAGAGAAAAATTGCTAATAATATAATACGACTAATCTAATTTTTGGTGGGGTCTAGTCACCATTAAGAGAAAATTACCACTAATATAAAGATCCTACATTTTTTCTTCTTTTCTCAGCTACAACATATCAAACTACTAATTGTGGTATCTCGTTTATATGTCAACAAATTAAAGGGTGTAGAGAATACATAGAATTAAGTCATGTACCTAGAGAAAGAAAAAAAAGTTACCCTTAAATTAAAGATCATCATTCACACACTTGTTCTAGTTGTATGTGTATGGATAGATCAATATTCGTGTTATATTAAACTTCACTTCTGGTACAATAATGAAAGTCAAGTGATGCCGCTATTGCCAATCGAATTTAACAAAATTCTCTCCATATATTCTAGAATTCATACATTTTATGTATTTTAGAACTCTTAATTTTTCTTCATATATTTATTTTATCAAGTTTTCGTAATATATTTTAGGAGTTCTTAATTTAATAAAATAATAATTGGAGAAAAGATATATATATTTGGATTTATTTGATTAATTTATTAATGATGAAACAATTAAAGTCCGATATTCACCAGAACAATATTTATAATATTTGTTTAGATGGATAACGTACAAAAACTACAACAATATGAAGAATTAAAACAAATAATATCTGAAAAACATAAAGAATTAAAAATAAGAATTGAAAGACTACAGTATAACATAATTGTCGGAGTTAGCAAAAACTCAATAAATGCACAAAAAGAAGATATATCAAATTTAGAATCAACAATAGATAGTCTAGAATATATATATATATCAACATAACTTATATAAATTTAAATAAAATGAACAAAGAAAAATTTATAATAGATGAAAAAACATATGAAAAACACAAAGAATTAAAAATAAAAATAGTATTCTCTAATTTAGGAAGGAGATATAAGAAAATAGGTGAACATTTATATTTAATGTTAGAAAAGGAAGAATTAAAATTAGAAGATTAGTTGACAGTCATGGTAAGAATAGAAAGAGAAAACGAAGAGATAGACAGAAAAAAGGAAATAGATAAAATAAAACAACAAACCACAGAAGAAATACGAAAAATAGAAGAAACTTAAAATAGTAGGATTGCTGAATTAGAAAAAGAACAACAAATGCTAAAAAATTTATATGAAAAGAGACAGAAAGAAAAAGAAGAAAAATATAAAGAAAAAAATTATTAATTGAGATAAATCAATTTAAAGAAAAATTAGAATGAAAAAATAAAGAATTAGAAACTAGGGAATTAGAAATAAATACAATAGATGCTAAAGAAACAAATAATTATGACTCGGAAGGTAGTGAAATATATACAGAAATTTTAGAAAATATAGAAAAACTAGAAATTAATGAAAAACAAAAAGTAATTAATAAAGAAAATTTAGAATTAATAAATATAGAAGTAAATATTCTAGATAAAAATATAATACCTAGTACATCATAAATAAGAAAATCAACCTATAATTATAAAAATAAGTTTAAAAGATATAATCCAAAGGATGAATATAATAAATGGATACCAAAACAAATAATTAGTTACAACTTTTTAGATTTGAACTGTGTAATAGACACAAATAAAATAATACAACTATGGGTAGGATACATGTCAAAACAATTATTAAATAATAAAATAGATACAACAAACACACCAGAATATATAAAAAAAAAGACATTAATAGGAAGAGTAAAATTATAATTTTTAAACCTAACCGAAGCAAGTAAAAAAGTATTAAGATCTGATACAAAAACAGAAGGAACACCAACACCTACAAAAATATTACCAACAGAAATATTGAAAAAATATGAAATAGTTATAAGTGATGAATTTAGCAATATGACAATAGAAGAAGAAGAA
>NW_025856946.1:0-1187 GCF_002878395.1 Capsicum annuum
TTATATTTTTAATATTCTATTTTTACTATGCTTTGATTTATGTCTAGTACATGCTTTAGTGCTTTGCCTTGTGAAGAGTACACTCGGGTCAGTTATAATTTCAAGTATCGTCTACACCCAAGGTATAGGTTTTTGTCCATGAGAAAGCTCCCCTCCTATTGGAGCTATTGATTCAAAGGTTCTGAGTTGACTATGTGTGTGTGTATATTTATTTATTTATTTATTTATTTTAGTGTAGGTTGGGGTCCTATCGCAACCAAACGATAGATGTTGTACCCTTAAAGGCTTGTAGATTTGTGATATATGACCGTTTGTTTTTATGGCCTTGCCGGCCTTGTTATTAGTTGTTGACTCTGATGACGACCTTCTTGGCCTTGAGTATATACTTGTTGATTGAGTTGTTATCATTATAGATTATTATATTTGGAGTCTTATCGGTCATAGACGTTCAACAAGTTTAGAAAATATAAGTTATGATTGACTTTAGATGTTGGTGGTTCCTCCCTAGGTTTGGGTTTGATACTTGGCTCTAAATTTTTTGTGAACATGATTACGCTCACTAGTCATAATCAAAAGATAATACTTAGTTGTATTAGTTTAGGATATTTTTATGCCTAAAAAAATAATATGGGTGGCATTGGTGGATCAATAGAATAGGTAACTAAGGATAATGATGAAGCAAATTCATATTTTTAGCCATTTTCCCAATTAAGAATAACAATAAAACATAGGCAAGAGAGCTTGTAGAAGTAACAAACAAAGTCATGTTCATACTGGAGATGGTTAATACTCCTTCTATTTATTTTACTTGTCATGGTTTGCGTCACGGGAGTTTAATATGATGTATTTTTAGAGTTAAATTGAATCAGATTAATTCAATAGCTTAAGTTTTGAATTTAGATGTTTGAAAAGTATACAAACAATACTATAAGTTGCAATCATTAAATATAAAGAATAACTATATATATATATATATATATATATATCAAAATATTGATTAAAGTTCATACAATTTAACTCTTAAGAAGTTAAACGTAACAAGAAAAAGTAAATGGAGGAAGTATACATATATAGCTAGCAAGTACAATTATCTTGAACTTCTAATTCACGATATGAATTAGAAGAAATTGAAATGAGAGAAATTTCATATTGGAGATCTCTGAGTGGCTTATTGTATTGTGGAAGTA
>NW_025856947.1:0-1185 GCF_002878395.1 Capsicum annuum
TCTGATAATGCTCATAATATAATCTAAAGACTATTCTGTAATGTATTGAAACTAGACAAACTAAAAAGATAAGGATTTTGGGTATTTAATACCCCCGGGACTAGAAACAAGAATACTGAAAAGATACTAAAGCATGAAGACGAAAACATGAAGCCTCTTATTAAATAAATCACTCTTGTAGGCATTTTATCAAACTCTTGTAGTTAATGGTTTAAAAGCTAACTGTAGTATATCAAAAGTCTCTAAACTGAACACTATGAGTTGATGGGATAGCCCCAATAACTCTACTAACTACTGAGATAAAGACATGACGTAATATAATATGTCCTTGGATGATAAGGAATCACCACTGCTACTGTACTGTTGATGATCTAAGGGACTAAGTGTGATTCGTGAACTGAACGTCAGCACCTATGATATGATACATCATACCAAAAAATAAAGCTTTGCGATCGGTACTTTGAATATAGTGGTATTCTAAATGAGGTAGGCTAGTATGCATGATCTCTTGAATAGAAATAATAACAATTAACTGGACATGCATGTAAAGCATAAAGTACTAAATAAAGAGCATGAAATTTGTATATGCTAAAAATGCATGAAAATCTGTAAATACTGAGGATGCATAACCAAGCATATTACATGAACTAAGTAAAATCTATAAACTGAAATACTAAAATAACTGAAATCTATATGCTCAAGTCAAAAGCACTATGACTGTATTACTGAACAGAGACTATAATTGAGACTATATCTGAGACTGTGGGAGTTATAATCTAACTGACATTCACCAATTTGAGCTAATCGAGGTCAAACTAGTAACCCCTGTTGGAAGGGTTTTAATACCATGCCTTGGGCACTAACAATGGTTATGTGGACCCACTAAACTGATATAATGTCCAAAGGACTAAGGGTGTCAAGCCTGAACTGACGGTGACCCCTGTGAGATAGTAAAGACTAGTCTGACGGGTGACTACTCATATCCTAAGCTGGCTACATAGTTCTGGAGTATAAGGACTGCTACTAATGACTCTTCCAATTTGACGGGGAAGCCTTCATCCCTGCACTCGCTCGGTGCTAAATCCTACTTCCAATTGAAAGACACTAAGATACTGGACTGTTCTGAGTTTAATGACTGATATCTGACTATTCTGATAATGCTCATAATATAATCTAAAGACTATT
>NW_025856948.1:0-4700 GCF_002878395.1 Capsicum annuum
TTATCACCTTTGATTATCCCGTAAAGAAAATAAGTTAGAGAAAAATCATAAAGACACATTGTTCTCAATTTTCAAAAGACATTTAAAACTAGCAAAATTAGTCATGCTTTATGCGGTGTTAAAAAATTAATTATTTAATATAAAAAAATTAATTATTTTTTTTTATCAATTTTACATTCACTTTAGATTTATTATCTAACCATAAAATTATAACTTATTATAGTTATATTATGAAGAATGTTTTTGTTCCATAAAAGAAAATAAATTTTAACATTTATTAATGATGGATAGTATATTCTTTATCAATAAGTTAAAATATATTCTCTAATAACAATTTTATTTCATTTCTATCGCACATTCGATGAAGTTGAGATTTTAATTTAAAATAATATATTTTTTCTCTGCGTGTCTAAAATAATTATTAAAAAAAATCACTTACTACAATATATATATATATATTACATACTTATATAAATAAAAACTATTTTCAATAGTGTAAACACAATCCTGCTTGCATCCTATGTTTTTTTTCTTTTTGTCGAATCAGAAAAAGATCTGAACTATTAAGCAAACACTTGAAAATTTTCTAATCATTGCATAAATTCTCCAATAAAACTGAATAACAAAATCATGTTCCTAACAGTACTACATTCAGTTTACATGCAAACCCAAGTCATCCAAGCAGAAATTGAAGTTCTTCCCGCCTGATTTCAGAAAATCAATATCAAAGTTATCTGTGATAGTTGCTTGTTGCTTCACTTGTTGCAAACCTTCCAACATAATAAAAGTAGAAATCAGGAAGAAGAAAGACCATATAACACATATTAATATATATAGCTCAAAATAACAAAATAATGAAGAAATCGATTAGACAAAAAGATCAAAAAGCATGAAAAGAATAAATCAAGTAGATCCTTATGTAAATATCCATAATAATTCTTCACCTAATTATCAACAAAATTCAAAACCTTCTCAACGTTATATAACTTCCTTCTTCTTTTGTTTTTGAAGCGTATAATATGGCTCCTCACAACATTAATTATACAAGGCCTTTTATATAGAATTGAAATATTATATGTGGTGACCCTTCATTATCTATTCATAATTCTTAATTTTCTTGAGTAATGAAGATTATTAAGAGCATGAGTTATAAAATGATAACATGTGAGTTAAAGGCACAAAATTAATGGACATTATTAGATAGAAAATATGAAAATATCAAGTGGTGTGAGTTATGAAAATGACTTAATAAGTAAATTATTTAAGAAAAATAAAAATACTTTAAAATAGATTACTGTGTTATCATTATATAGTGAAATGGAAAGATTAATGTCATGTTGGTGTAATATACCACAAATTACAATAATTATTACAGTTGAAATAAAATTAACAAAAATGAAGAAAATAAAAGAATCTTCTTCTTGACTGAGGCGCAGATATCTCGCTCTCTTTAAGGAGATTCAAGGTCACTGCAGTATAATTTACACCGATCCAGCAGTAATCTCTTGACTTGTCCCCTCCAGGATTCAACAACCCATCAACGATGTACAACTTAAACAGCTCCAAATTAGTTGAAGAGTCCAAAGCTCCACCATAAGAACACGTTTCTTCAACATATATTTACTCTCTTTGTGAATATAGTTAAAGACTTAGAATAATTTCTTTGTCTCATCTCTTTCTTTCACTAATATAATTACTCTCTTTTGTATAGTGAATGTAGTTATAGACTTAGAATATTTTTTTGTCTCAACTCTCTCTTTCACTACTACACATCTATAATCTTTTTCACACTTATCATGTTTTCTTATACATACAATAATATGCAAGGTCGCCTCTATTTATAGGTGAGGAATTCATCCTTGTATTGAATAGGAAGAGTATGGTATAGTAAAGTGAGTACATGAATGGTCTATAGTTTATAAATGTTACAAGAGTTACATGCAACTAATGACCATATAAATTACAAGTACTAATAGCCATGAGAGTTCAAGAACTAATGGCAATATGAGTTACAAAAACTAATGGTCATCTTTATCACAATTTGTATCACTAACTCAAAAAGATAATGTGATGAGTTACAAGAATAATGACACCACTTTCTCCACTTTATGTTTACTAATGTCATGCACTTTAATTTATTTTAATAATAAAATGCACCAACATATCAAACAAATAAGAAAAAATATAAATGCAATTCTAGGCCTTAGAAGTATGTCACATCAACATATTTCTAAATATTAAGTCTCATAGTCTCATATATATATATATATCAAATTTACTTGAAGTAATAAATCTTAAGGCAGGGAGTAAATGCACCATTGGGGGATGGGGCACGAAGGCTAAAAGAAAAAGTAAGGTGCGAAGGGCACTCCTTAAACCACTTTCTAGCTGAAGATGGGGGTGAGGGAAGACAGAGGAAATAACATAATTAGTAATCTCTTGCAACATTCTTCTTATATTAGTTAGAAATAAGACTAGAAAAAGAGAATTTCTTTTGGTTAAGATAAAGATTAATGGATAGAAAGATTCATGGATCGAAGCAAAAGGAGCTCAGCTCAGGGGCCTGTGTGCCTTGTTTCCAAGATCCGGTAGATAGCTTTCATATTTTCTAGGGCTTTCATTCAGATGGAGGGGTAGTCTGAATTCATCAACCAAAGATGAAAGTAAGAGAGACAATTATTAAGATTCTTTGATCTCGAAAACCCAACACTCGGCCTAGGAATTCTTATCCGAACCTTCCATACATAAGAGAGAGAGAGATTGATTCCCATTTATTGAAATTGGATGATATCCTATATTATAATAATAAAATACAACTATTAAGATTAAAATAATTTGACTTAGATAAAAATAAACTATTAAAAAACTATTATATTTCAAAAAAGATATTGAATTAAAATTCCAATGAAACATAGAGTTTTTTGAATATCTATAATATATTAAAAGTGGGAAAACCCTTAGAAAAGTGATTTGAACTTTTTGTCCTTTATTAAAAGACCCTCTTTTAGACAAAATTGTCTTTTCACTATTTTCTTCAATTTATTATTTAATTATTTTTATTATATTAACTAGACTCTTAAAATACATGGGACTCCTAAAACATATGAAAGGAGAATCAATTAATATTTTTCTTTGTACTGATCGATTAGAAAAATACTCCCAAAATAGAATAGAAAAATACTTCTAAAATAGGATTCTATTAAGGAAATACTTCTATAAATATTGAGATGCACGTTAAACACGAGAAGAAATCGGTTTAATTGTTGAAAAAATATGATTGATGCTTATCTAACTTGTGCATGTCTAGATTGGTGGATGCTTAATTTTCTAACCCTCAGCTTCTTCACTGTTTTTTACAACATAATAGAATTCAATGTTTGTGTGTGTGTATGTATATATATATATATCTTCTTTATTTTCATTCAAGTCATTCTTTAGGGTCAAAATTTTTGTTCAGACAAGAATTATTTTCAGCAAAATTAAAGTTTTGTGATTACTATTGTATTATTTTATTGTAGTTTACGGGTGTGATCATTATTGTATTATTTTATTATAATTTATAGGTCGTAGATGAATTTACAGGTGGTAGATGAATGTCGGTTGGCTTAGAGAAATTTTTTAGACAAAAGTTAGGTTTAATTGTGTTGTGTTTAAATCTCTGTTTTGAGATTTTTTTTGTATAAAGGTTAAGTTTAGTTGTATTATTTTGATATCTCTATTATCGTATTATTTTGTTATAGTTTACAGGTGGTAAATGAGTGTCAGACGGGTTTGAGGAAATTTTTGTGTAAATGTTAGATTTAATTATATTAATTTGATGTCTCTATCATCGTATTGTTTTGTTGCAGTTTACAGGTGATAGATGAATGTCAATCGGCTTTGATAATTTTTTTCAGTAAAGATTAGGTTTAATTAAATAAATTCTCCAAAAGATGTTGAATTTTAATTATTGTGTCATCTTTATTATTTAAACAAATATCCTATTTAGTATAACGTTTGAACTCAATAAAGTGAGGTACACGCGCGAGGCGCGTACACCTGAACTAGTTACATGCGTATATGTCAACTCTTATTTTGTTTTTTTTAAAATTGATTTTTGATGCATTATATGTATAATGTTCTCTCTATAAGCATTACAAGCATATACATCATCTCTTCATTTGTATTTACTGTATTTCTCTCTAATTCATATTAAGTGAATTTTTTTTCTATACCTTTTAAAAGTAATTTCTTTCCCTCTAGTCAATGTTAAGTAAGGTACAAAATAAAAGAAAAAAATGAGAGAAAATCTAACTTTTAAAGTACTAAATAAAAGTTATTTGAGAGAAAATCTAACTTTTGAAGTACTAAATAAAAGTCAAGGAAATATTATATTGAAAATTAAATCAAAACTCAAACTAACTTAATTAATATATTTTATGATAAATCTCTGGTATCAAGAAAATAAAATAAATTCAATACGAAATGGTACTAAATATAAATATCGTGATCTTTGAGATTTAAAAAATATTTATCTTGATGAGAAGAAAACTACATGCTAATGACTCTTCACTGTCTTCATCACTTACTATAATTATTTATTTTTTCTTGCATTCACATTTTTTCGTTTTCTTTAGTGACATTAATTTTACCATTACTACTACAAAATGCATAAATAGATATTTAATTATCATTAAGATCATTCTTACATGGACTGATTT
>NW_025856949.1:0-3280 GCF_002878395.1 Capsicum annuum
ACATCTAATAGCCGCAAATATTGCAAGCTCATCTGATCCTAATACGGATCAACAACCGTACAAGGACTTCTTAGAATTTATAAAATCCAAGAAAAGGGAGAATGTTGTCCCTTCATACTCAAGTGCTCTTACTAATGATAACAATGAGAGTATTGAACTCTATGAGAAGAATAAAGCAGATAAAGTTATACTCATCCTGGAAAACACTAATCTTAGATGGAGACATAATCCATGGATGTTGATGCAAAGGTATTTGGATAATACATCCTATGCCACAACTACATACAAATATTGTATGCATTATGATACAATATTATCTCAAATAGGGTCAGCTAAAATTCAGCATTTTTATACATCCACCAAATAAAGAAAGACTATAGTTTTTATAAATTTATCTTCTAAAAGATTTTTACTCCAGAAGAGTGGGGAATAAGTACTCTAAAGGAGAAAGATTATATGCATCCAGTACAGAAAGTCTTGGTAAAATTCAATTACTGGGATTATGTTAAAATCCCTAATAAGGCCTTATTATACGAAAATCCTAATAAGAAACATTTGTGGTTTATCAAGATCTGTGGAAATATCTATAAACAAAGCTTCCCAATTTGGTTTGTGCAATGGTGGATCTATTATGGTCTTTTGGCAAAAATTTTATCGTAACCTTTCAAAATTTTATATACTGATTGGATAGAAGTGTCTTCGATGTTTCTCAAACTGGAAAGAGATGATATCTACTTTAAAGGAATATCGATAATGTATTTTTTATTGAATTTTCTATCCCATGGATTATGAAATGGTCTGTGGAAGTAAAACCTAACCTTGACAGTTTTCAATGTTTGAATCTTTTTTATACAAAATTCTGGAACAAACTCAATAAAAAATAGCTGATGGACATATCCATGGTGAACAACTTATTGATTATATAAAAACAACCATTGCCCAATACAGAGAACAAAATGATATGGCCCCATTACATAGACATGATGAATTCAGTCCATTCAAAAGCATTGCTCGGAAACTTTAAATGAAGAAAGGAATAGTATCAAAATCCAAAATGATTTCCTCATATATGGAGAAAGTCAAAAAAACTTTAATGAGAAACCTAGACAAAGAAAATGCTTCGGATATATCCTTGGAATTTGCAAGTCATATCACAGATAACGAAGAAGACTGTTTGGCTAGGGAATCCCAAAGCATCTAGAGTAATGAAGAATTAGACCTGGATGAATACTTGAAAAAGTTTCACCGACATATTGGAACAATCTTCCAAATCAACAAAAGGCAAAGGAAAGATATGAACTGATTGATAAGACCCCACTATCAATTACATTATTGGGGGACAACACCATGTGGACGACAACTTATATAAAGCATGAACAGTAAAGGCCACTTTTTTTTATAAATTAAAGGCCATTTGTGTAATAGTAAAGGCCAACTAGGAATAGTAAAGGCCATTTATTTTTTCCTTGAGTTTTTTTTTGGTTTAATTTGTAATTTTATATATAATTTAACTCAATCCACAATGGATGGACCAACCCATCCAATAAATTACAAAATCAGCAACACATATATAAAAAGGTCGACCCAACTAATTTGACCCAGCCTTTCAAAGAGTCTATAAAAAGGGGGAGTAGGGTTTCTAAAATAAGCTAAGTTAAGATCCTCACTCAGAAAGCTTCCACCGCCTCCATCAATTTCACCATGTTCACCTCCGAGAATCAAACCTTCAATCTGCTTCTTCTGTGGGTGATAAACACTACACCTTGGATGGTTAAACTCAGTTTCTTGTCCAGCTTGCCAGAGTAAGTCCTCTTTCTTTGCTAAGTTAACCTTAAATCCTATTTCAGTGCTTACAACTAATGTCTTTTCCTTTATTTCAGCTGTTGTCCTCGTAGTAAGGGAGTACAAAATAATTTTTGGTGCTAAACATCTGGGTATTGTCCACTGAGAGTTGATCATGCATCTAGGTATCCTTCTTTTGCTACTATGTTCATCTCTTGACCTGACCATACCACTGATGAAACCCATTTAACTTTGTAGTTATAAAAGAGATGGAGATTGAGAGATGCTTGAACCCATGGGTGATGGGATATAGGTAACATCTTCAGCTGCATGCATTGAAGATTTGACGAAGTAACCCCAACCTACTGAGAAACCTTTTTTGTTGGCTAGTGTAAATAGGCTAAATATGCTTCTCTTCTTTTTGAGTAGGTGTTCTGCTTGTAAATAGTACAATGTTCAATCCTTGTCATTAGCCTTACCAGTCTTCTTGAGTACTGCTATCTTAATGTATGGACACTGCTGTTTATCACTGTTTAGTATCCTTTTAGCTGCAGTTGGTAATTGACTAAAACCTGTGTATGTGAATTGTTTCTCCAACGCAATATTAGATAAATAATTTGCTAATTAATTGCCCTCGTATCTACACTTGTTTCATTGCTAGTAACCACCATATCTGTATGATCTTGTTTACTATTTGCCATAGCATTTCCCACTCCTTTGTCAATAGCTTTTGCATTAGTAAAGAATTAGTTTAAATGATTACCTTATTCCACTGTATGCCATGGCAATGTATTGCTTCTTGTAGAATAGCCCATGCCTCTGATTCCATAGGATTAGTGTCCTCTATAGCTGCTCCTTCTGCATGTACAAGATATCCATTAGTGTCTCTTAAGGAGAATGCCCATGAACTTCTTCCAGGATTTTCTTTTGATACTCCATCCATATTATATTATACACAATTCTGTGCTGGTACCTCTCATTGAACTGGTATAGCTTTAATTTTAGGCTTCAATTGACTAAACTACTTTAAGTTTATTCCTCATCGATGTTGGTGTCATATGAGCCCAGCCTTCTCAAAAGGGCGCGGAAAAATATTCTCAGAGGGGGTTCGAACCCACGTCTGAGTCCAAAGAAGCCTTAACTACAACAAGTTCAAGAAAGAGTTTTATTATATTTTTTGACACATCAAGCTAAGATGACCACAACATAAGTCTTGCAGACGCCTCAACTCTTACTCTCGTTGTTAGGATTTATCCTCAAGAAGACTTGTAAGGCTAATGACAATGATTGAACATTGTTACTATTTAAAATCAGAACACCAACTCAAAATAAGAGAAGTATATTTAGCTTTAAAATATAAAAGTGAGCCAAGGATCTCATTTTTTATTTTGTAGAGGTAGGATTTGGAAATCAAGCTCTCTCTCTTTCTACTACTACTACTACTTTAAGTAGCCTTCTCTTGTAATATATTCATCTAGGAATAAAAGTTTTTAGTTCT
>NW_025856950.1:0-2071 GCF_002878395.1 Capsicum annuum
TGGAACATCAACCCCCTTTTGTTTCTCCTTGAGAAGTTGATGAACTTCGGTCAGGGTATAGGGACCCTTTTATAAGGGGATTTTCTCCAGTTCGGTAGGAGAACTTATAGAGGGTTGGTCTTCCTCATGGCTCAAATTTTTTAGCTTTTCTAAGAGAGCTTCTAATATGTCTTCCTTTAAGACATTAACTTCCAAATTTTGGAATTGAGAGTAGATGTTGTAGAAAACATCATCTTTTTCCTTGTTATTACAAGGTTGTCCTTGTTGGCATGGAAGACATTCGTCTTCTAAATACATATAATATTCATTATGAAGGACCCGTAGATCTTCATCCGTAGATGAATGTTCTTCCTCATTATCGCTATGGTTCGGACTAGAATTTTTCAGAGAGGAATTAAGCAATATTTTGCATAAAGAGTCTTTTATTTCCTCATCAATCATGAGACTTTAAAATCTTTTGCAAAGTGGCCTGCTCTACCAAATCTGTAGCAAGCATTCAACTTCTTGGATTTGATAAAATCCTTCTTGTCTTTATAACCCTTTTTCCAACTATATTTTTTCTCAATTCTCTTAGCCTTTCTATCTTCACTGGATTTTTTCTTCTTATACCTATAAGGCTCTTTAGAACTCCTAAGAATATCTATGGCAAATTGTTCACAGAATTCTCCTAGTTGTTGTCTTTCACTAAGACGATACTTCTTAACTTGTTGATTCAGCGTTATCTCTTTACATAAGGATAGACCTTCTTGAGTACAAACTTTTATCAACTTTTCATAAGTGTACTCATCATATTTCATACTTAAGAAAGGTCCTCTATGAGCTTTTATAACTCTTTCTACAAATAATATTGGAAGACCATCTTTAAATTTGGACTTCTAGTGAGAGCTATTTCTCTCCGGTAATTCCATGACTCTTGACAGGAATACATCCTTGTACAGTCTAAAAGATGTGAGAGTCTTACATCTCTGATTTTGGAGCATAGTCCTGATAGTCTCACTATTATCATACCATTTTCCAAAAAAATGTTCTATAATATTATGAACCAAGGTATAAACCGCATGAACAAGTTGACCCTCTTCCATCTTAACCGCATGTAAAATTTTGGCGTGTTGGTCTAAAGTGATGTAATTATCTCACCAGCCTTTTAGCTGACCAGTGAATCCTACAGTAGTCATTTCTGTAATGGTCTTCTCATTATTATCCTAATGAACCTTGCAAATCGTACTGTACATCAACATTCGATGTACTACAATAGAAATTTGTCTATCAATGAAACCATCTATGTTTCATCCATAGATTTCGTATCCCCTAAAACTATTAGGAATGAACAATTCTTGCTCTTCTAATAGAACATCTAGGGAGTTGGTCTAGGATAATAAAATATCCTTTGGACTGGCTTTCTTGGAAATTTTTTTGAGATTTTATTAACCTTACTAGAACTTAATTTGTCCTCTGTTTTTCTCTCGCTGTGGATAGGATTAATCTTCAATCCACTGAATTTTTCATCTAACAATTTTTCGATATTATATAAGTCGCTGCTTAGCTTAAAATCTCTAATATCAGTAGCAAGAGCAACTTGGTCTTTTTGGTGTTTCTACTTAGTATTATTAAGCTCTATTTTCTTTAACTTAGATAGAATCTTATCAACTCTATCATGTAGTGAAACAATTTGTTCACCTAATATGCTCATATAAATATTAGTATAATAATGTTACTCTAACATCATACTGACATATTGAAAAGTAATAAGAGTAGTATCATTCTTAAGCAATTTAGCAAATACAGTAAAATATACTTCTTTGTTATCCTTTTCAATTTGAAAAGACTGATGTGGTGATTTCACAAGTACTTAATTTAAAGTCTTTTGTAAGCATGAAAATATAATTATCCACATAAAAGCAATCATTATATTATGATCGGAATGATCTTTATAAAATTCTACCAGGAAAGCAGTTTTTTCTTCTTTATTAAAGCTTTGATAAAACCAATTTCTGAAAAGTTCCCACCTTGGTTTAAAGAACTCATCTGAGATCTTTTTTCTTGTCGGTGATCCCAAACTAAAATTAATTTT
>NW_025856951.1:0-1197 GCF_002878395.1 Capsicum annuum
GAATTCTTGAGAAGGATGTTGCTATAGTCAACTTTAAACAAGTATATCTTTTATTCTAATAAGAATTTTTGAGCTCATCACCTACCAACAGATAGATAATTGAATTAGCTTTCCAACTACACCAATTTTGCCAAAATCTGATTTCGGAGGGAGAAGTTATGCCTATTTTACTCCAGCATATTAGCCTATCAAAAAAGTGACAACCTGAGCTGACTGGTCACCTATGTGATGACTTATCAGCCCAAGTCGTCATCCTTAGGCAGAAAATCATCAATTCCAGCTTCTAAGTGACGACTTAGGGTGATGGGCCGTTACCTAAGTGACGACTTATCAGCCCAAGTTGTCACCCATGAAATTCAACAATCCTCATTCGAATTCAGAGGGGTATTTTGGTCTTTTACCTCACCCCCACAACTTAAATAATAAAAAACACATACATGGCCATCATAAATCAGTTTTAAAAACCTTTAATCCTCGCCACTCTTAATAACAAGAAAAATAGGATTTTCTCTCAAGATCATCTCCCAAGAACAAGATTCAAGCCCTTCTTCAAGAAAACCAAGAAATTATAATTTCCAATCCAAGAACGTTCAAGAAAAGTCAATTCTCTTTCAATATTAAAGATTTAAGGTATGTTAGATGTTCATTCATGGGCTCTATTCACCCATGGAGCCGAAGAATCCATCTTTTATATTTTAACTCATGAAATTACATGTTTATAATGATTTATCTCCATGAAGCTTTTATGAATTTTGATTATACATGATATTTACAATCTATTTTCATTAAAAGAAGCCCTTATTACATGTTTTATGAATTTTGTCCATGAACTTACATGAATTTTGAATTTTTACCATGTTTCCATGAAAGTATTCATGATATTAAACCTAATATGTTTTAATGGGTTGTTTGTTGAATTTAAACCCTAATTGATGATCTTAGAAGTGAAATTATGCTACTACTACAACTTCTAACACTATTCTCATGCTTAGCCTAAACCATGCGTTGGAAGTGTTTAATAAAACGCCTAGATGAAAGGATTTTGAACAATGACTACTTAATATGTCCCTAAAGCTTTAGTATGTTTTAAATATTGTGGTTTTCATATGATGTCCAAGAGAATTTCTGAATAAATCCTTAGTTTATGATCTTTTCATGTGATCATTCTATCTCATTATGTCTAGAAGTATCCTCATG
>NW_025856952.1:0-1408 GCF_002878395.1 Capsicum annuum
ATAAAGTCCAAGAAAACACAAAGAAACCCGTGATCACGGTGCAAGGAGCTAGAAAAGATGTTGGTCTAAGTCAGGACAAACCTAAGTTGATGGTAGCAGGAGCTCCGGGTAAGCCTATTTTAACGGTAAAAGGATTACTCGTTGTTCCTATTATCATCAAACCAGCAACCCAACCTCTAATAGCTGATACGAAAAAGGTCCCCTGGAACTATAAGCGGACTGTGATGACTTATCAAGGGAAGGAAGTCGAGGAAGAAGTAGATGAGGTAGGGGGTCTGACTCGGTCAGGAAGATGCTTTGTGCCTGAAGGTTTGAGAAAGCCTAAGCCAGTGGTGAGTGGGCCTTCAACTCTCAAAAAGCTTGTCACCGAATAAGAATCTGAAGAATTTTTGAAAAAAATGAAATTACCAGAGTATTCAATAATAAATCAGTTGAAGAAGACCCTGCTCAAATTTCCCTCTTATCTTTGTTGTTGCATTCCAAGGAACATCGTGACATTATACTGAAGGTATTAAATGAAGCATACATTCCTAGGGAGATTACAGTAAATCATCTTAAGAAAATGGTCGGAAAAATCTTTGAAGTAAATCGAATCAGCTTCTTTGATGACGAATTGTCATTTGAAGGTACAGGGCATAATCGTGGTCTTTATATTACCGTGAAGTGTGAAGATTTCTACATCACTCATGTCATGATTGATGGAGGTTCTGGCATAAATATTTTCCCTATTTCCACTTTGCAAAAGTTGAACATTGGTGTTGAGAGGATCAGGCCCAACAATGTATGTGGCAGGATTTTCGATGGAGAAAAATAAAACTCCATGTGAGAAATAGAACTGATGTTGATTATAGGGCCTGTTATGTTTGCCATAGAGTTTCAAGAATTGAATATTGACTCCTCTTATAATCTGTTGTTAGGAAGACCGTGGATCCATAAGGCTAAGCGGTTGCATCTATATTGCACCAAATGATCAAGTTTGAGCATGACAGGCAAGAAGTGGTTATTCATGGTGAAGGGGATTTTTCCGCCTATGAAGATTATCCCTTGTCCCTTATTGAAGCAACCAATGTAGAGGAGACATTTGTCTATCAAACTTTTGATACAGTATAAGTAAATCGTGTCTTTGAAAGACAGGTTATTCCAGGGCCACAATTGTCTCCCGCTTCTGTCATGATGATAAATAAAATGTTAAAATATGGATTCGAGCCAAGAAGGGGTTTGGGAGTGTATTTTCATGGTAAAGTTCGTTCCATATGTCCGAGGGAGAACATGGCCACTTGTGGTCTGAGTTTTGAACCTATGGCTGAAGATCTGAAGAAGCCAAGGAAAGGAAGAAAGAATATGGTCACTTTCTCGCTGACGATAGGCGAAATTACGCGCCTATATCAATATATTTTGCCCATATTTT
>NW_025856953.1:0-2243 GCF_002878395.1 Capsicum annuum
AGTCATGCATGTCATAAAGGTGATTAACTATAACTAAAACGATGTACACTTTTTTTTTTTTTTTTTTTTTCAAATTTAAGTCAATTGAAGTGACGTTCACTGAATTGAGCATTTGAGAATAAGGAAGTTCAATTATTATAATTATTTTCATTTCTCATTTGATGTCTGATATTTATATTGAGATTTCTATATTCCAGAGTCATAGTTTATACGATTTACTTAACGAAAAAATGTTCTCTCATAAGAATTTTTTTTTATATATTTGACTTAATTTGTGATCTCTAATTATAAACGAAAAATCCTATTCATCTTACGATAATGTTTGTTTGTGTTGGAAGTTGAATTATTACACCAAATAGAGGCGTTTTTTTACGGCATTTCCTTTATTCATGACATTTGGTTGATTATTACATAACCAACAATTGCTTAAATAGTTTTTGCATTTATTTATCCAGGATTCATGAGCTGTAACTAACCACACTCTCATTTTGTGGACCACGAATCCAACGGAAAATAAGCCCCATTTTATTCTTAAATTAATCATATTATATTTTTGTAATATATATATATATATATATATATATATATATATATATATATATATATATATATTTGTGTTTGTGTAGTTTGAGAGTAGTATATTATTCTGTGGTAGTTTTATTTCTGTTATTATCTGTTGTTTTGTTACTACCTATTGTTTCTTGCTCTTATATTATATCTTTATCTAAATTATTTTTGTTTTAAGCCATGGATCTATCGAAAATAAAATCCTTACCTCACCTTTGAAGTAGTGATACGAATACGTACACTTTACCTCCTCAGACCCTACTGGAATAGAATTATACTGAGTATGTTGGTGGTGGTGGTAAAAAAACATCAAAAACTTTAACCGCTCTTTTATGAATGATTTTAAGTCGTGCCAATTCACGTAATGCTGCATGTATGATGCATTTGCTTAATTCTTTACCATTTCTTTCGAGTTTTTATTTTACTTGCTCAAGCCAATTTGATCAAAATTTTCTTTTTACTTATCCTTTTTAATGCTATAATAACTCGATATTAGACTAATAACATGAAGAGATGTGGTGAAGAGTTGGGTAACATTTATGTGTTTTTAAACAAAAGTCTCGTTAAAGGAATCATTTTCCTCTTTTAATAAATTACTACGCAACGAAAATCTGAATTAATCATCAGACCAACAGATACAAAATTATGGTAATTACCAAAAAACATAAATCATTTATTATCGTACCATAAATTAAATTGTTAGTATTTAAAAAAAATAAAATTGGATCAATGAGAAAACATAAACCATTTAATTTATAATGAAAGCAACTCGTAATATAACAATCATTTCTAATTCTATTTTTTCTAATATGATCACACATCAATCCAAGCATTTTCAACTTCATCTTATAAATATGGGAGTTACTGACAAACTTAACATACTGTAAACTGTATATAAATAGTATATATAACATGTATTTTTTAAAAAATATAACGTGTATTGAAAAAAGAAAAACAATGTATAGTCGACAACTACTAAAGAATTGTACGTTGAATTAAAAGAACGTGGTCAAACAGAGTTAGTAAATAATTAATTGCAGTTAGCACTCTATTATTACCCCAATTAAAACCTACTACTATAATATATTAGTGGCTAAATAAAATAATGACCGTTTTTGTAATAAATAAAATTCAGCCACTATGTGTAGCCGTTTGACTCTGAATCTATCAATAAATTAACCGACACAATTTGCATGTACAACAAAATCTAAGGCTAACGTGTCTCCTACATGACTTTCATTTAATTTTTACCGTACTAATTTTTTTTTTTTAAAATATTTTTACAATTCTAAAGTTTCCATTTTTGCTTAAATTCTTTTTTCTATTAAAATTAAAAATCCTTTTTTCTATTAAAATTAAAACGTTGTCTAGTTCTTACTCTCCGTAGCTTTTTAGCAGGGGATCCACGAGAGTTATTTTGAGTTGAATGTGATTATCGAATTTTTAATTAGAGTTTTTTTATTTAAATTTTTAAAATATGAGAAAAATTATGTTTTAAAGCGCTTTTTTCATTTAACAACTATAAAAACATAATTAGTAAAATTCTACATAGTAAGGTTTGGAGAGGAAAAAATATATGCAGACCTTATTATTACCCGAGAGGTAATGGTTCCCCATTAAATAAGTTCTTATTACTGATTTGAATTAATCGAAACATCCAAAAAAATAATTAAAAT
>NW_025856954.1:0-2790 GCF_002878395.1 Capsicum annuum
TTTCTTAAATAAAGGATTGATAATAAATTCTTAATTTTCTCCTTATTATTTTATACTTGTTTTTACTATGTAATCCCCTCAAATCCTCCACTAAACAAAGTAAAAACGAAAAAAAAAATATGGTAAAAGGATTATAAGAAATCCGAAATTTCTCCTTCTTTCATTTCCTTAAATAATTTTATATTAGTTAATCCTTTCAAAAAATTTAATAATGTGGTCCTTTCATAAATTTCTCTCATATGCTTTTCTTAGTTCTTTCATACTTTATTTTCTTTGATATTAATAATTACTTTAAATTGCTTTCATTGCATACACTTCGATCAGATCGTTGAAATCCACATTTTATCCTTAATTTTTTCATACACTAATATTTATTTTTTCCTTATTTTTTTGCAATATAAATTTTATCCGTGAATCAAATTTTATACGTTAGTCAACGTGAATTTCATATATTTTTATACGTTAGTCAACGTGAATTTCATATTTTCATTCTTGATTTTTTAAATTCTTTTTGTAGGAAATAACAAATTCAATGAATAATTTCTCATACACAGTTGATACAAAATCGTTATCTGAAATTTTCTGAAAACCATATTTTATACCTTTCTATGTGTATTTATTAACGAATAATACAACTTGCAAAGCAACTAACAACGTCGAAAGATACATCAATTTTTATACAAAATTCATAACCCAGAAAATAAAATACACCTAAATTAGTGAAATTTAGCATATTTTAGACACCATCCATACACAAAACATATTTATCTATATCCATGATTTTTTAATGTAATAGCAAATTTAGTGAACAATCTCATATTCATGATTCACATCAGTTTGTATATAAATTTCTTACATACAAACATGTATAAACAGAAGAAAAAAATTAAAGCTTCAGCTGAGCTTCTGGACACTATCTACTGATTCTTGGACTTCCATGAGACCAAGGAATCTACAAACTTCACTATATAGCCAGTAACAGACTTCCTAGTATTACGACAGGCTGCCCAATTGGAATCACACTAATAAAAAAGAGTCGCAGCAGGTTGAGCCTTTAATCAAATGCCTTGACTAATAGTACCCTTAAGGTATCCAACCACTCTAGTAGAAGCCTCCCAATGATATCTTTTGGGATTTTGTATGAACTGACAAAGAGTCTGAAAAACAAAACTAATATCAGGTCTGGTAATAGTAGCATACATCAATTTTGCAACAAGCCTCTGATAAGAGATAATATCGGTCCAATTTGCATCTTTAGGACAACCATTTGCATGATCATGTTCTATTGTAGTCAATTTGAGATTATGCCCCATAGAGTGAAAGCAGGCTTAGCACCACTAAGACCTATTTCTGAGATAAGCTCCAGAATATATTTCCTCTGGTTCAACAAAACACTCTTAGCACTTCAATACCAAAAAAAAATACTTAAGCTCACTAAGTCCTTCTACTTAAATTGCTTGTGTAAAACCTCCTTAGCATCAGATATCAATGAGGAACTGCTACTAGTGATGAGTAAGCCATCACCATAGACTAAAATTATCACTATATCTTTCTGTTTCTTCAATGTAAACAAGGAATAGCTATGTACACTCTGAACAAAACCAGTATTTACCAAGGCATTAGTAAGTTTCAGGTTCCATTGTATGGAAGCCGGTTTAAGAATATAAGGATTTCAATAATCTGCATACTCTTGTGTCTTTTTGTTGTTTGAAACATTCTAGCATCTCTATGTAAACCTCTTAATCTAGATCACCTTGTAAGAAAGCTTTGTAGACATCCATCTGATATAGAAACCAACCTTTTAAAGCTACTACAACAATTACACTTCTAATTGTAACCATCTTAGACACATAAGAAAAGGTATCATTATAATCCAAACCTTCTTGTTGACTATAACCTTTTTCTACCAATATAGCTTTGAATCTCTCTACCTCTTTATTAGGTTGATACTTGATCTTATACACCCACGTGGATCCCACAATATTCTTTCAGAGTGGTAAAGGCACCACCTCCAGGTCTTGTTTCTTCAAGTGCTTGAATCTATAGCTTAATGGCCTCGACCCATCTTGAATCTACTGCAGCTTGCCTAGAAGTATGTGGTTCAACCAAGGTGTAGAATTTGCTTAAGTAGCTATGACATTACCATGTAGTTTTATCATAGAAGAGGTAGTTTTCCAGGGAATATCTGCAGTTTTTTCCATCCTTCGAAGTAGCATAGTCCTTTAGCAAAACAGGTTGCCTAGACATCCTAGATGTTCTTCTTAGAGAATATATTGCAGGAGAAAAGGACACTGGAATAGAGGTGCAAGGGACTTCAACTTGATCATCAGATGCTGCCGTGTTTTATGAGGTAGACTGGACCATAGAAGGTAGCACATCTACATTAGCAATAGAAAATTCTATATCCTTTGCAGAAAAATAGTCCTCTAAAGGATCATCAACTTCAATAGGCACATTTGTGAGCTCTGTGTTAACGAAATTCTATTGTGATTGTGTAAAATATTATGAGAACTCAACTAAAACCAATTAAATATATTCATAGTGAACCTACACTCAAGTTTACAATGGAGAAAGGAGAAGCATTTGCTATCGAGGAAGGATTGCATCAAGTGATTGTGATTAAACTCTCCTTAGGTGCTTTAGTTTGAAGGACCTAAGGACACTGCTATCGAAACAGCTCGGAATCAAGGGTCATTGTCTAATTGGTTCATTGGCACCACGACAAATCTTGCTAAGGTGCATGTGATCAATATGATGATTATGTGACTGCTTTTGCAAGATCAGTGAAAT
>NW_025856955.1:0-1731 GCF_002878395.1 Capsicum annuum
AAATTTAATTAACCGTATAAATTTGAACAAAGTAAAAATTACATGGCAAGTACTATAAACTTTATTGAATATCTGATTGACTTTTAATTTTATTTGTGTCGCAGTTGAAGATTATCATGCCTGCTTCCAACTATCTGCTTTTGATTGAGGACATTTTTGTAATTTTTTATTTTTTATTTTAATTTAATTATTTTACTTTTATCTTTAATCTATTATATATTTACAAATTACGTAAAAAGTATTATATAATTATAATAATTAATAATTTTAATTATTTGGAGACACATAAAAAAAAATATTGACTTAAAATTTTATCAGTGCAACATAAATTGAAATACATAAATTTGAAGTTTTTATAAAAAGTAAAATAAATTACAATAATAGTAGAATTAATATATATGTGAAAGATGTACGAAAAGTTTATTTGAGTTGCCAAATTCTATCAATGTTAGATAAATAGGGATAGATGGAGTAACATATATTACTTGAAAAATATGTAGAGAGTCATATAAATAATAATAATAATTAACATCTAAAATTATATAACAATTTTGATTAAGTTTCTCAAACATTCCATTAGTATCACATAAATTACGACAAAAAAGTAATATATAGCATCTGAAAATTATGTAAAGTGCTATAAATCAATCATTAATAACTTAAGATATTTAAAAGTCATACAAAAAAATTCATTGACTTTTCAAATTTTATTTGACTCATATAAATTGAGATAAAAAATAGCATACATTCTCAACAAATTTGAAATTTTATGATTCAAATTCTATGGCATATAAATGGAGATAGATGAGGTAACATATATTACTTGAAAATTAATAGAAAGTCATATAAATCATAATAATGAACATCTAAAACTATATAACAAATTTGATTGACTTTCTCAAACAAGCCTTCCATCAATGTCACATTAACTGAGACAAAAAGAGTAACACATAGTATCTGAAAATTACGTAAAGTTATTATAAAATCAATCAATAATAACTTAAAATATTTAAAAATCATACGTAAAATTTGATCAATTTTTCAAATTTCATTTGTGTCACATAAATTAAAATAAAAAAATATATGTTTAGTCGTGCTGGCACGGGCTCCAATATCTAGTACTTATAATACAAATGAGTGCAAGTAAAACTTCACGACTTCTTTTTCTGATGATAAACCCCTCTCCCTTGGTTCCTACAGGGATGAGGCGAAGGACACATTTCATTAAGAAATAATATGATAGTTGAACTTGTAAAAAATAGCTCAATTAAAAATTATTAAAATTAGTATTTTAATATTATCTGCGCATCATGCAATAACGTATACTAGTATTTATATACTATATATAAGTGTGAGTTAGCACAGAGTACATGATTGTCATGTGTGCTTCCTGAAATTGGCAGTTTATTTAAGAATATTTTAGGTATTTTGTATTTTGTATTTTTTTGTGCTTAGAAGTTGTTGTACTTGGATGCTATATGCATGTGTTTCTTTTATTTTGGATAATAAACTCTAGGATGGGTTTGGTTTATTACAAAAAAGTTGTATTTTAGCTTTCTATGCAGATAAATCCCAATTATTTTTTGGGGGTCTTTTAATTAGTAGGCTTACTGGAATTGACAATTTATTTAAGAGTATTTGAGGTATTTTATATTTTATTGTGCTTAGAAATTGTTGTATTTGGATGTCATATGCATGTGCTTCTTTTATTTTGGACGATAAACCCTACGA